>NC_070600.1:14422647-14722647 GCF_027409825.1 Scomber japonicus | reverse complement strand
AAAGAGTTATGTTAAAAGGATTGAGACACCTTTCAGCTGTAGTGCTTCCATCTGGCATGAGTCTCTTGGCATGTCCCGCTCTTGACTGCACATCAAAGGGCAGTAGAAGCTAATAAAACGGAGCCATTTCCTCTTGCCCATCCCTATTCCCTGCGACAGCTTAGTCTGTGTAAATTATCAATAGTATTGGCAGCCAGTTCTATTCCCGTCGAAGCAGAGCCCACTGTAATTAGGCTGCTCTGCTGCAGAGGACAAGCCACTCAATGGACGGGGTACATTCGCCGAATGCCCCTAACCCCCATACTCCCCATCCTATGCGAGAGGTCTCGCTCTGATTTAGAGCCACTACTAACACAGTGGCGGCCTTTAAGGGAGTGCAAGGAGTTAAAGCAAGGTTTGGGTATGTGCCCATTTACAGTATGTGTGTAACCAATAGTGTGAGCCTGTGGACACTGTGTCTCTGTGTGCTCCTATGTATTTTATGTCTGCGTGTATGTGTGGATTTATCCATCTACAGTTTTTGCATAACTGTACTCTGCCAATTCACAGTAGTTTTCAGGGGGAGGGCTTACAGGGAGTTAGTGGCCTGTTAATCCTAGCCTGAGGTGAGCTATGATGAAGATCACTAGTGCTCATGTCTGGGTTGGCAGACGCTACACGACGAGCAGGGACAAGCTTAGCCAGATTGCCTCCTTTGATGAGCAGTCTGCTCTCAATTGTGTTATTCCACCCATGTTTCCCCCGAGCCATTCAACCTGCGCAGACGATATTATTTTCTTTTTCCTCTGTTTCCATTATCCTTTTGAACCTTCTGCTTAGTCAGGCCCAAGCTTGAGTCTTTGCAGGTTTACTTTTCCAATTAACTCAGGCACTGGTGGTCAATATTGACTGAGGATAATAATGTGTGAATCCTTTCACATTATGTTGCTGACTAAAAGAAAACCATAAATAAAGTGAAAGGGATTAAGTATTAGCACATTAATGACATCCTTTTTTGATGTGCTGTTTGAGAAAAAGCAGGTGTTTTCCAGGCTTAATGACTTTTAATTTGCTTTTAATTAACCCCTCAAATCCAAGGTCATGTATTAGCTGCCAGACTTTTGGTTGCTGTTTTGAATGGCTAATTTAGAGAAGCACACATACAATTAAGAATGTGCAGAGACACACACAACCATCCATAGAATCATTCCTAAATTTCACAACAGGCAACAAGTCAACTTTATTGTTTGTAATAGCATGGCCTCTTTCTGCTGCAGATGATTTTTGTGTACTATCACAATTAAGGGATTTCAAGCAGTGATCAGAATAATCCCTTAACACTATGCTAATGATCGAGGCCAGGCACATCTCCCTACTGGTTGAGCTTGTTGTTAGTATGCATGACAGGATAGAGTTAAAGCCAGGCCCGGGCATTTAGTCAGTGCCTTTTTATTCATGCCAGCCGTGGTATGGGCACATGGATGAGACGTTTGCCTGTTGGCACGTTAACCAAGGCCACGTCCCTGTTTGCCCTCCACACATTTCAAGGACTTAGTCGTTTTGATTAGCCTCCCTGACAAAAATCATGCAAGCAGCATTATTTGGTTACACTGATTAAAAAATCTTAAGTTATTCCTAACCACTACTGTCTTATTTATCACAATATGAATAGGCTGTGCTTCTTTACCCTATGCAAGTAAACTGTGTAAACTGTGTTTACTTGCATATTTAGCACTTTTTCTGACTGCATCTTCCATCCCTACAGTGCATACATACTCAGACCGAAAAAAAACTGATGGAGGACAATTCATTTGTCCTTTACTACTTCTCCTGTCTACAACATAGCATGCTCATATCATGAGCTTGTGCCTATTCTTTTCCTAATATATTCATTTATTGTGGAGATACCAAACACCCCAAAACCTACATCCTAGTAGTATTGCTTGTCTGTGCTGCGGTGATTAATGGTACAGACTTTATTTGCCAGATTAATATTGATCAGGATAATTTTATTAAACAAGGCAAATACTAGCGGCGATAGCTGTTAGTTGCCAATATTAGAAACTGATACAAATAGAAACTGAGATTTGATTAATAGACAAATCAGTGTCATACATAGACACTGACTGCTGGACAGTCACTTGAGTGTACAATGAAGAGAGGGGATATTTGGAAATGAAAGCAAATGAAAGAGAGTGAGGGAGAATGAGGATATTGAAAGAGAAAGATTGAAGAGCTTTATAATGTGATAAAACTGCTCTGGCTGAAGGACTTTGCAGTTTTGTACAACCGTGGTCTTTTTTTCCATCTTTTTTTTCTTGTTGTTTTAGCTATCATTCTTATTTATATTAATAACATTACAAAAGCCCATTGGAGAAAGTAACACGAGCAGTCAAATGATCATACAGGTGTTAAACAAAGGCTAACGGTTAGATTATTACCATAACTCTCCTATAAACATCACAGTTTACAGAAACTGTAAAACACAGATTGATTGTTATCAACTTCTCATGTGTAATAACTTGTGGTTTTACCTTATGATTTTTAAAGACTTAATTGTTAACTGTTTTTTGGTGACCACCAATAGAAATGATCACCAAAAGTAAGTTAGGTAAAACCCAAGTTGTAAAAGGGTTGAGTTTTTTTAAGAGAAAGGACACAAGAAAAGAGGCCAAAAATGGCAGGAGGAAACAGTGAGACAGTGAGGAGGTGTTTGGGAAAAAACGCTAAGGCGAGGACTGAACGGTAGGATAGAAATAAGGAGTGGAGCAGCAGGGAGGGCGAACAGAGAACAGGAGAGTGTCTTTGCCCGAGGCTCTGTAGGAGATGACAAGGTGTGTGTACGTGTATGAAAACTTAAAATCCTCTTCATCTTCACACCTTACACTACTATAATTACGGGTCTCTCTCTCTCTCTCTCTCTCTCTCTCTCTCTCTCTCTCTCTCTCTCTCTCTCTCTCTCTCTCTCTCTCTCTCTCTCTTCACTCCCACCCTCCCTCGCTTCAAACTATGCTAAGGGCTTTTACATTCACAGTTCCCACTCTGCTTCCTACTCTCTGTCACTCTCCCTATCTCCACCCTTCACACCTCCCGCCAGCCTCTAATTATCAGATCTAAGTAGGTCCCCGAGAAGAAAAGAAGGCAAGAAAGAGAGGGGGGAGAGAGAATCAGTAAGAGGGAGTTGATAAGAGAAATGAGAAGGGTCAGTGAGCTAGATAGGATGAACAACACAGGCTGAGTTTAGAGCAAGATAAATGAAGGAGGGATAAAGCACAAGCATGACAGACAATCTGAGGAGGTCAGAGAAAACAATGAGTCAGTGATGATGAGCGGGAGAATAAAGGCTAGTTACACAGAAAAAGAAGAGAGGCGCCAAATTGGTTTTCAGAAGTCAACACTTATTACACATTTATGATGACTCATGCTATTGACAGGTACTTTTCTTCATCTAGTGCTTTAGTGCAAGTCTTTGATTTCTTGACTGTAGGACTGTCACTGAAGTTCACATCTTCTCTCACACACACATAAATGCATGTGTAAATCAGTGTGCTTCACATCTAAACTGTCTTGTAGTCTCTCTTACCTCCTCCTGTCAAATCACTTATCTTCTCATCCAAAGAAAAAATAAATGAATGGTGGTTTTACACAACTTCTAAAAAAAAATTTCTCATGTACTTTTAGTTGTATATAGTTATACTAATACCTTTGGTATAATCTGTTTAGGTTTTAAGCATTTCACCCCAGAGGTTTCTGCTTTCAAACCAGTACAATGTTCTGTATGGTGCTCACATAACAAAACCTCACATTAAAAAAAATCTACAGCAATGTCTTATTCCACAAGCAGCATCCATGTCACTCTAAATGATCCACTTAACTTGCTGTCAGTAGTTTTGATAGGGAACTAGAAAGAAGTTCCAATGAAAACTACATTGAGGTCTAGAGTGCCATCATTTTGTTTCTGGAAATGCCTACTGACAGAGACCAATAATCACAAAACCTGGACAAAAGGGCCTGTCTAGTTACCACTCAAGGTACAAGAGCAAACAAAATGTCTACTAAAAGTTTGTAATTTTTGTGAATTAACTCCTCGAAGTTAAGGATAAAGATAAACTTTATTGTCCCTTATGGGAAAATGTGTTGTAGACAGCAGTACTAAAGGGGCTGCAAACACAGACACATATTACACCAACAAAGAACGTGAACAGAAGATACAACAACAACAAAGAAAACTATTGCACTTGTCCCATGTATTGCACATGACTGCTGAAGGGCAGTTCATCATCATTTTCACCAAGAAGAAGGAGAGTTCAACAGAAAAGTGCTAAAATAAATAATAAAAAGTTCTCAAAGTTTTACCATGTCTCACTTCTGCACACAACACTCTAAACAGTATGGAGGCTGATGATGTTTATATTTGTGAGAATCTATGTAATATGTAGTATTTGCATTGAGTATGTATATCTGCATTTGCATTTGCTCCTCAGTTATTTATTGCACAATAGTCTTAGGGGGTTGGGAGGGTGGGGAGCAGGCAATAAACACACTGACATTAGATCAACTTAATGTTGACATAAATCTTAACAGGCGACAGTGAGCATCACTGCCAACACCTCCAGCATCAGTAGCCAGCCAGGATGTACAAGTGTTTGTCCAAACCACTGAAGCTCACTTGGCCTCAGGAACTGCTGGCAACAATCTGACTGTGTATGCAAGTGTGTCTGAGTGTGTCTGAGTGTGTATGTATACATACAAACAGAAACATCAGGAGAAAAAACACAGGCTACAAACAGCATACACACAAGCTTGCTTGTGGATTCCCTTCCACATCATGAATCTTTCATTGTTGAAGAAAATAAGGCATCTGCTTTGTGCTTTCATGTTTTGCTATTTCTTCTGTGACAAATGGAGAGAATTAAGATTTTGCTCATTGTAAACTTGAGGAACGACAGGTTGTGTAGTGTAGCGTGAATATGTGAGCATGAACAATCTGCAAGAGTGGGGGAAGCCTTCAAAATCACAGAGCTGATGACTCGGCTTTATGGGTTTAAGTCAACCTGTGTGTGTAGGCCAGTGTGACTATGTAAGATTATTTTCCTGCTATTACATGAATGGATATTTTCAGTGCAGCTGTAACAAGAAAAAGAAAAAAATTACTCTGTCAGTCTTTTAAAGAGAATTGTGGAAGGTGTTAATGAAATGGTGTGTGTGTGTATGTTTGTGTGTGTGTGTGTAGTCAGCAGCAAATGAAATTTGCATTTTGAAGTTTTCCATCTCCATGACATGTTGTCATAAAGGCAAGATGCAAGAGATGCTGCCTGGCTCTGACTTTTGGTGTTTATCTTACAATGTAATGGGATTCTAAGGCTGTGGTTTATACTTTGTATGTATCTGAGTGTCTGAGTGCACATTTGCATGTGTTTGTGCATGTATACGCGTACACCTACATGTCAGAGTGAGTTTACCTTGAATCTGCCTGTCTGCATGTGCAACAAAGTGTAGTGTCACTTGACTTGGTTTAGGGTTTCAAACACTTTTAACATTTTTAGCTGTGTACACAAGCACTTCCACGATAGAGTGGTGTGAGTGTTTATGCACAATCCAATCATCTCACCATATGCCACTATCGGCGTAGATCTGTGTCTTCAAGATTCAGCTTAAGTCACTGTGTTAAGTCATACTCCAGTGCTTCCTGTGCCTTCATATTTATAAACCAGATCAAATGTATTGTCCCTATTGTTCAAGTGTATTAACTGGAAGAAATGTGATTAAAAATGGATTGCATCTCTCTTTGCTCTCCCACTCATATTCATTCACCAAATACGACCCTCCGTTCTTAGGAAAATGAGATTTGGAAGAGCAAACACACATGCACCACCTTTTTCTTCCTCTCCTCCACCACTGAACTCACTCACCCTGTGTGTCATTTATCTATAATGACTTTGTGAATAGTGTCACAGAGCGTTCCCCTCTCTCTCACCACGCAGCCATCCAGTCAGTCACTCAGCCTAACCCAATCAAGTGGCTTTTAATGAACTTCAAACAAGTGTTATCACCCAGTTCAACGTGCGCTATGCTTCACTCCCCCCTAGCTCCATCCATGCGGGGGCCCACCTTATCTGCTCTCCTTCTTTTCACCCTCTTTCCTTCTCCCTCTTTGACATGCTGAAGCTCCTCCTGTCGCATACGCTTAGTGGTATTTTTGCCTCTTTCACTTGCTCTGTACTTTTGTTGTTCCTTTCTCTCTATTTTGCGCTCTCACTCTCTTTCTCTCTATCCACCGCTCTTCAGTTTGAAAAGTACTTATCATAGTGCTGTTCTCTATGAACTGTCCTTACCGTCCTTTACCTCCCTCCTTATCCTCTTTTACTTCTTCTTGTCAGCCACTCTCCTCTTCTTGCCTCTGCTTTATTTTCTCTTCCCCTCACCTGTCTTCTTCCTCTTTCTTCTCATCTTCATCTTTCAGGCAAGTCATAGGTGTTCTATATTTAGCCTGCTACTCATACCTGAATTGATTGGCTGTTAATTTTAGATCTCCAATTGCTAAGTGACTCATCTTGCTGTCTTTCTCTCTCGCTGTCATTCATTCTTCTCTAATACTGTACAGGCACAAATCAACTGTTTTGGGTCCATCAGTGGCATCTTTTCCTCAGGAAGAGAAACTGACAAATCAACCAAACATACAAATAGAAACTGAGAGCTCATATCATCGATTTAAAAGTGTCTGCTTCTTTGTATCATTAATGTTCTCTCCTCATGTATATAATGACAGTGGAGTACCTATTGAGTTGCCCTTCCACTGTCCAACCAAGAGACTCAGCTGATCTCATCCGGAATTTTTATAAATAAAAGCCTTACAACACTAAAAACAGTACACACTGAAGTGGCTACGTCATTCAATTAAACTAATGTCAGTGGAGTAGTGTTAGATAGTCTGCTACTGTACCTGACGAGATAGCTAGATGTGTTGATGTTTCTGTGGGTTTGTAGAATGCTGAGTGTTAGTCAGACTGTAGGAATATTCCTTTACTGGGTATGGTTGCGTATCGTACCTTTATGGTCTGAATGGCCCTCTGCATATAAAGTACACACATACAGTAGTGCAACAAATTATGTTCAACCTCCTCTTGTCATTTGTACAATCTTCCAATCAAATGTATAAAGGGAAAGTTGTACACTACATGCCCATGCCTCTAGGGGCAGAATGCATCCAAATAATTTTTCAAAAGGCTTAGTAAATTTGCGACTCAAAATGATGTTGCAGGATGATCCTGGGTGAAATTAATGCAGTTGCAATAATGCATTAGACCCACCAAAAAGACTCAGCCCTCACTATTCTTCCATGTCTCTATTTGTCTTTCAGGAGTGTCCCCAGTTGCTGCCTGCAGAGAGGATCCTGGTGCCAGTCAATGTGGTAAAACCCATTACCCTGCGGGCTAAGAACCTCCCTCAGCCTCAGTCTGGACAGAGGGGGTATGAGTGTCTTCTGACCATCCAGGGAAATGAGCACAGAGTTCCTGCCCTGCGCTTCAACAGCTCCTCAGTGCAGTGTCAAAACACATCGGTGAGGGTGTGTGTGTGTGTGTGTGTGTGTGTGTGTGTGTGTGTGTGTGTGTTTTAACTTGGCAGCTTCTGTAAAATTGACCACCACCCTCCCACACACCAACACAAACTCTATAAATACGCCCCATTTCTATAAAGTTTTCTTATAAAACTGACCATAATATAAAATTAATGTCCTACATAATACAACCACACACACACACACACACACACACACACACAGATGCCAGCTGAATGATTTTTCCCTCTCCCATGAAATGGAGTAGATGAGACGAGAACCTGACTTTGTCTCTCATACACAGCCATTCCTGCGATCATGCTCCATTCACTGACTGAATAATACATTGACAGCAATGAAAGACTAGCATGAAAAAGGCTTTATGCTGGTCTTGATGCTAATCGTCTGTTGATACAATAACATCTCATCTTCCTGTCTATCTTCATCACTCTGAGTGTGTGTGTCAGTGTGTGTGTGTGTGTGTAGAGATGTCTGTGGGATATGTGTGTATAATCATAGTACAATCCAAATATTGTACTTTGATTGAGCCGTGAAGGAGGGAAACTGTAATTTAGCGGAAAATTATGATTCTAGCACCAGCCCTCCATGCTGCTAGTGTTACAGAACCAAATGAAAAATAATCTTGTCTTTGAAAGCACACTGGTGTGTATTGTGTGTGTTTGTGAATTTAGTGTATGTGTGTCAGTTCATGTGTGTATTCACTGTGTGTACAGCCACCTGTTGATGATGCGTTTTGCATTCAAAGGAGTGTCGTGATAGCAGAAGCTTGTGGACTTGGAGATAATAGACAGTTTAAAGTAGCTGAACAGCTTCTCTCTCTCTATTTCTCACACACTCTATTCCCCATATCCCCCTCTTTCCCTCTCTGGTTGCCATGGTGATAGTATTTCTATGATGGGATGGAGATGAGCAGTCTTCCTGTGGAGCTGACCGTCATCTGGAACGGAGATTTCAGCATCGACAACCCCGCCCACAACAAAGGTGAGCATTCGTAGCGGCAAGAGCATGTATGCATTTCACACACACATACACAAATATACACATACACACACATATGTACATATACTTATAAATCCCCATACTTTCTATAGTTATCTTATAAACACACATAGTCAACATAGTCTCTTATAAACTCTCACTTATACATGCACACACACACAGTAAAGCCGCTGCCTCCCCATTGTTGCCCTCGGAGCTGGTGTCCATGGCAACAGGCAGGCAGTGTGCTGAGGTGCAGCATCCATCCCCTGATGTTGCCGTGTAGAGTGGTTAACTTTAACACATCCTCTCTTACTCTTTCTTTCTGTAGGTCTCTTTTTCCTCTCTCTGTCCATCTTTTTTCTGCACTGCACTGTTGTCTCTGTCTTCTCCCAACTCTCTAAATTCCATTTTCTTGCCTCTTCTAAAATATTTATTTTCAGATGTTTCTCTTATTTGTTCTGTCAACATCTCTCTGGGACTTGTGAAATGTATCCATCTCTGCCACCATTTATTCCCTCCACCCTAATTTTATTTCTTTCTTATCAGCAGTCCAATGTTCTTTACTGTCATAAATTTCAGAAAACCAGTATTTGCAAAGCATATAGATACATCTAAGTAAAATAATGTTAATAAATAACCAATATAGTCATCAAAGTTAAATTATTGTCAGTCAGTTGTCATCAGGCTGAATGTAAGCAGAACAAATAAGTATACATAAGATGTATGTCTCTGCCCTTCACTCTTTTTTCGTACATCTACTGACAGTGTACTGTATTCAGAATGACAGCTCAGTGTGGAAATTTTAAGCATTCAGCTGCTGAGCTTGATTCAGTTTGGCCACTGGCGATCCACCAGTGTGAGTGATCCATGCAGGGGCAGGAAAACAGTAGCATGCTGGGGGTTGTAGTTTTCTGACAGGGAAATAACTCATTTTAACCAGAGGCAGTAGATTCTGGCATCAGAAAACTATTGTTAAAATGTGGATGATGTGCCTACATGACACTGTGCTGTGAGGCAAAGTTTGCACAGTGTTTGTGTGTGTTTGCAGTTGTGTGCATGTGTGTGTGTGAATCAAATACAGAGTACAAAACATATCCTTGAGCATAGGTGTAAAATCAAAGAAGCAAGAAAGTTACAGAGAGATGCTTGAACCAGAAAATCCTCTCAAGCTTTCCTCTACATTTGTTTGCCTGTGGAGGAAGGGGCTTCCACTGTAGGGCATCGTCTGATGGACAGATCACACTTGCATCTAATGGCAATTAAAAAGAAAATGGCTGGCCCGTTGCCATGGAGATGATATGTTAAACGTGTGGTGGGTGAGCTGAAACGAGCCATGTAGAAAACTCAAAGAGAGAGGGTAGAGGTGGATGTGCGTGTATAGTTATGATGATAGAAGGAGAGATAATGAGACAAAGATATCAATGAATGTCACTATCAAAATGTTTGTTGTTTGCAAACAGCAGCTGACAGACATTGAAAGAGATAGGCAAAGAATCCAAATCTTAGTTTGTTCAATATTTTGAAGTGTTTGTCAGTCATTTAGGTTTCTGCCTAAAATATATTTGCATGCATTTGCAGTTCTGTAATCATTTGTACAAAGGTTGTTTGCTTCAAATTCTTCACTCTTTCTCCCTCTCATTACTGTCTTCCCTCCCTCCCTTCTTGTCTTCTTTCCTCTTGCACAGTCCATCTGTACAAGTGTGACGCCCAACGTGGAAGCTGCGGTTTGTGTCTAAAGGCAGACCCGCTGTTTGGGTGCGTTTGGTGTAAAGGAGAGAATCGCTGCACCCTCAAACAACACTGTCCCCACCCTGAGAACCAGTGGCTGGAACACAACGGCATCAACAGCAAGTGCACCCACCCACGGATCACACAGGTGAGACACACACACATTGAGATACATCCATTGAGGTTCACATACAGTAAGTCTGCATATACAATACAATACTATAAACCCTAACCCTAACCTTACATGTGCCAAGAAATGCAAACACTGATGGAAATGCCTTTTTACTCAAAAGCCCTAAATACACGCCTTAATTACAGTGCACTGACGGGAACATACTTATCAAATACTAGTTACCTCTGGCAGTGTGGCAATTGATCATTTCGTAATGGCAGTGCCTGTGAGTCAATACCAGCTATTCAGTGTGACAGAATTTGAAACTATATATTTTACACCTTTTTCAGTGTAGTTACCAATCTCACCCATCAAAAAGTAAGTGTAATAATGATATACTAGAATCAAAATTGCAGTTATCATGAATTGGCACTTTTTTAGACATATTTTCTATAAACAGTTAGTGGAACAATCATTGCTTTTGACAGAATGTGGTCCTGTTATTTGACCACACTGACACACTCCATGACAGACAGTCCATGTTAGACCTACTGTAGAGAGAAGACTAATCATCCTCACTCTTGCTAGTTATCAATCACCTCTACACAGATGCAGACATAACCCACACTTAACCCAGCATGGTCCTGTAAACCACAGGCACAGTGTGGAGCAAATAGATTTGACCCCTAGCATAGACCGATAAAAGGGCAATAGCAGAAAGGATAAGGGTCAGTGAGATGGAGGATAAGAGGATACAAAGGAAAGATGGATGGAAAGCTTCCCAGATGAAGGGAGAGGAGGATGGATTGTGTTTACATGAAAGAGAGGTGATGACAGATGGGTAGACTGAGCCAGAATAGTGTCACATGAGGTTGAAGGGGTTGAAGAAGACCCCCCGCACCCTCCACTTTTCCCCATGATGGATATAAAGACACTCTCTGCATCATTTTCCCGAGGAGGAGAGTTGGGAGCAGATGGTGAGTGACTGGAGAGGGGGGATGAAGCCAAACGTGGAAAAAAAGACAGAAAGGGGAATCCCTTTTGTTGTCCTGGGGAGTGATGGGTTTGGACAGAGACAGGGAAGAGGGATACACAAATGGAAGTGTAATCCCTCCTCCGCTTCCCACTCCCTATATCATTCCAGATCCACCAGCATACAGATAAGTGGCTGACCTCTGTGGGGATTTGGTGAAAGCCATAAACCATAAGCCCTATTGTTTCTTGTAACCTTTAAAATTACAGTATAATTGTTCAACTTCTCAATTCTCCTCTAGATAGAAAAGTCTGACACTGATGATATTGTCTCCAAAACAGCAGACTTAATTGCTTGACCTTATCTTCTTCTCATTGATAAACTAAACCGTTGTGGTTATTTTTATCCAGACGGAATCAAATCAACTCTAAGGTAGTTGATGAGAAGATGGTGATATTTTGTTCCTCGCTCAGCTTATTAAAGAGTCTGGATCAGTCTGAGGCACTCTTTCATTCCTCCACTCTAGTGTTTGTCTTCACCCTGAGCAGTGGATTTATTCTTGGAGATGGGCCCTGTATTTCTCCTTACATCCCTGGGGCTGCAGCGGGGACATATTGCAGCCTTCTCACGTCCCCCATAAAAACTGTCAGTGGGTGAGGAGTGAGGACTTTTCCAAGACGACCGGGGCCCTAATGCATTCTAATACGCTTCATTATAATGACAACTCCCATCAACAATATGAGAGGGAGAGAATCACATTGAAAGATGGGAAGAGAAAGGGAGAGAGACTGAGAAGTGATTAAGTGTTTGCCTCTATCCAACCGTCAATTATCTTGTCAAAGTCACAAATCTAATCAACGCCTCATTGCGTCTCCCTCCCTCCCTCTCTCTCTCTCTCTCTTTCATTTTTTTGTTCCTTCCTTCTCCTTCACTTTTCCTCTTAAAGTCTTTTTCCCTCTCCATCTTCTGTATTTGCTAATAAATGGAGAGCAACGATGTATTGTGTGCAATCTTTTTAATTGCATGTATTGTAGCCCTGTTCCCAGAAGGCTCTTTTTTTCATTAAGATATCAGCAGGGAGTCTTATTAATCAGACATTGAACCATACGATAGCAATATCTCTCACATGACAGCGACAGGACTTGTGTTGTACATGACCTAGCTTGAGCTTGCCACTGTCATTTGATTGGCTAGTTTCTTTCAAGCCCAGCTTGTTCAGATTGTTTTTGTCCACTTCTTTTAAAAAATATTCCAATCGTCATATGAAACTCTGAGGATTATCCCAATGCACCATACCAGATATAAGATAAAGCCAAACACATTCTCACTGAGCGCTATACCTGTGAACACTACAGGGGGTCACACTGCCAGCTATGAACTGAGCAGAGAAACAATGAGCGTAAGCCTCAGTAAAAATCCTTGGGATGGCTATTTTTCAGGAGGATGGTGACATTGCACCATTAAAGCTGGGCCCCTGCCTGCAGCATGCAGCATGGAGGACTTCTATTTGGCAGAGACAGATATGAGCAGACTATTCTGTGTCTGTCTCTAACATCCATCCATCTGGGCTGGCCTGATGATTTCTACCCACGCACATATACACACACACACTTGCAGCCCGAAAAGTAATTGTGTGAGTAAAGTGTTGATGGATGTTGGAACCGCCTCATCAACAATGAGAGATGGTACGGATAAATCAGATACTGTGATTACTGCTAAGATGTCACCCAATGCCAAGTTGTAAGATTATCTTATTCAATATATTGTTGCGATTTTCCATAAATACAGGATTGAGAAATTTACAATTCAAAATCTTGAATTAAATCTGTCACTGGAGCTGCTATTTTGTCATTTATTGTCTCTTTTGTGCAGCCTTTTTTCCCATCTCTTTGACCTACTTCTGAGAATTACATAATATAGCAAAAGAAACATTTAACCTTTTTCTTTTACATCAGAGCTCTGCTCTATATTACTTTGGCAGAGGGCTTTGTTAATACTTCACAATATTCTAATTTGACTAGCGAGAAAGAGCAATAGTGGTCGAGTGAGGTAGAGAGTGAGTGGTGGCAAGAACAATGCCGTGAATTAGATAAATAAAACTTAAAAAATTATTTTCTGATATGTTCTACAAATGTTTTTTTTTTTTTTTTTTAAAGCTCAAATAAACACACCAACACCTCTACAAAACCCTATGGGAAGGTGCCACATTGCCGGATGTTGTGTAAATGCAGCCAAAGCAAAGGCTTATCCTGTATGCTGTGACCTCTCTGTGTGTAGCTCATCCCCGCCCTCGGCAACAGCAGAGGAGCAGCACACAGCGGAGGAGAGAGACAGAGAAGCAGGGTGAACACTGAAGTACATAACTTATAGCTATGCTATGAGTCCGGACCTCACACCCTACATGCTGTTATTGGCCGGGGGCTACTGTACACATCCACTGCCCAAAGCTTGATGCCAAGAAACATCCCAAACACAGCAAAATTCACTGAGAAAAAACAGGCAAAGGGCAGGGTCTCTGTAAATAAATACACCACACACTTCTGTTGGGTCATAAGTGATGATTGTGAGGGATAACATTTGTATGAGTCTATACATTGTTTTTTTTTAGAAAAACCCTAACCCTAACCCTTTTAACATTGACCACTGTGAAGCCACTGCTCTGTTATGATAACACTTGTGTAAAACATCAATACACTGCACTGCAGCATCCAAATCTCTATTACACTCCAAACTGTTTTGTGGTATAACACATTTCAGATAAAATACAAAATAAAGTCATATGAAAGTAAAATCTGAGATCTGGAAATAGTGTGGAAAAGGGTTTGAGTTGCTAATAGGAACTGTGTATCAACAACAGATTATGAGAACATATTGTAATTTTTTTTTTTGTCTTTGGAAAAAAAATGTGATTCTTGAAAATATATATGGCATAACACTGTATTTAAATCCGAAACTGTCATACACTTTTCTACTCTACTGTATGACAGTATTAAGCACCCTTTTTGTATACTATTGCCTTTAATCCATAGGTTAAAAAAGCAACTTCATCCATTTTGTTTTAGAAAAAAATATGAATAAAAACATAAAAGTGTTGTTGACATTACATACTTTAAGGACATGTCAGTTTTTGAATGCACTTTTGTCTTGCTTATCTACATGTGCAATAAGACAACTGTTCATCGGAATTTCTTGTGGACAGAACACTTCTAGTGTAGCTTTCTTGCTGGCAGCAGAATACTGATGCTTCAGTTTTAAATTAGGTCCTTTTTATTATCTTCTGCTCAGTCACACCCTAGATTGTCAGCAAAATATTTTTTATGATGTCCTAATGTCTGTTATTCAGAAAAACATCAGATCTTCAAAAACATCAGCCTTTTTTTCAATCTCAACAGATTACTCCTCTGCGGGGTCCCAGAGAGGGTGGCACACTTGTGACCATTCGTGGTGAGAACCTGGGACTGGAGTTCAGAGAGATTCAGGGTAATGTGAAGGTGGCTGAAGTGGAATGCACACCCATACGTGAGGGCTACATCCCTGCTGAACAGTAAGTCACATTTTGTTGCCATGGTAGAACCAAGTTATAAGTAGCCCATACTCAAATTGTCATTCTCAATTTACATTCCTGCAATTTTATTTATTCCATTTGCATAAACCCGTTGATAAGGATAAGTCAAAGAGTATATCTGATCCACAGGAAAACAAAATCATAAATTCAGTATTTTCTTAAATTATTTTATTTTTTTGCTGTACCTTTACTTACCATAATCCCACTGAAAGCACTTTGACCACAGCTCAACACTTGAGTCAGACACAGTGCTATGTTACCTGTGGTTACTGACACAGTAGCGCCATAACAACTCAGCCTGACTGTTGAATCCTGAGTCAGAGTCCTCGCTTCAGGGTCTGTGTTAGAGTGTGAGATAGCAAGAGAGAAAGTTAGTGAGTAAAAGATTGAGCAAGAAAGAGAGGCAAACTAATACCAGATTGGCCTGGAGTGAAGTTTAATTTAACTTCAAGTCACAGCAGCACACACAGAGTGTTAGAAACTTGTATGTGTACTGCTTTGGGCACATACAGTAGAACCACTCAGGTCTCCATATTTTCTGCAGCAGTGGCACAAATACAAACACACACATACACACCCACACACACACACACAAGCATACACAAGCCCATAATCATTTTTGAAAGTTCAGGAGGTTACATTTAGTTGACATTTCTGTTTAATCCAGTGCTATGGGTCCTTACAGGTGCCATCTACCAAATGATTTTAAACTATTTTAAAGTTGGCTTATCAACACATCCAGTGCTTCTCCTGCTAAGAAAGTAAGTTGTGTGCCAGCACTTTCTAAGCAAATGCTGACCTAGCAGAAGAAGTAGCTGTATTTCAGGTCATATGCAAAAAGGATAGATACTTTTTGCTTTTTCTTCCACAAGTTGGCAGTGGAGATGGAGTTGCTGCCAAATAACACATTATTTGTATTAAGGTTTTAACATAGGTTTAAGTAAATTCTCATTATGCTAGCTGGTCTGTGCTGGCAAAAAACAAGTTTTTCAATAGGTTGTCACATAAGTGTTTTTGTGTGTGGGATATACATGTGGGTGGGTGTTCATATTCATATGTTTCTTTTTGTTATATATTTTACACTGTTATCTGTATGTGTGTTCTCACAGGATTGTGTGTGAGATGGGTAAAGCAGAGAAGAGTCAGTATACTGGGAACGTGCAGGTCTGTGTTGGGGTTGGAGAATGCAGACCAGAATTCATGGCAAAATCCTCCAAGTACTACTACTTTGTGGTGAGTCTCTATTTTCATCTCTTTGTCTGTATTAATTTAACATATGTATTTTTTTAATTAAAAATGGTGATATTCAAGCCAACATCAAATGTATTATTATTAGATTCTTCTTTTAGTAATACATAACACAATGAAGTCAGTGTTTTCTTTGGTCACTACATAATTGTGACTTAGGTTCCCTCTGGCTATTTGATGGTTGAAATTACTCTAGATGATGGATTCATTACATACGGTGTTGTGCCTGTATGAGCAGGAAGACATCCATGCTGCATATGTCACCCTCTGCATGTTAGCACCTCGCTGGTTGTTGGTCTGTATTCTCAACTACTGTGTTAATACTCTATGTATATTTGACTGGGATCCAACATGGTGTGGTTCTCACCAACAGTCTCTCAGCATTTATCTTGTGCATGTATCAGCAGTGTAACATGACTGGCAGTCACTGAGTGCCAAATTAGAAAGAAACATGTCCACTTATGAAATCTTTTTTTTCTGACACTCTAACACACACTTGCTGTGTTTTTTCAACAGTCTGAATACAGCACATGATTAATCAGCATCACTCAAATACTAGCACTTAGAAAGAAATCTGCACTAGTTTCCATTATGTACTCGTTTTATGCAGTGATATCATTTTTACTGCCATCCATTAATGGGTGCTGGCCTAGGTTTATTTGTCAATGGGGTCCCTGGACAGGATATTATGATGTTAGGTCTAGATGTCACACCATACAGCAGACTAGAGATGAGATTATAAGAAGGCCAAAAGGACTGTAGTATTTACCATACTTTATGTGCAGCTTTCAATGCAATACCTTAGCTCCTGCTGTGTCACTTTAAATTGATATATTTTCCCACAGTATATGTAGGACAAGTTAGTGCAGATTAAGTTATATAGTAACATTCAAAAGTGGTTTTAGCTGAGCACACTCATTCGGTTGATGAATTTTTCTTCTAGAGCTCACTGCTTATTAAAATAAACCAGGAGTCTAATCATATTGAAAACATTTGGGTATCAGCCTCTAATGTTAGCTTTGCTACATTGCTACTGAAGTAGAAAGAGTTTGCAGTATGTTTAACAAAGACTTATGACTGGACCTAGAATTTGTATGACAATGTTTTGTATAATTTCATTAGAATATACAGTATGTGTTATATCAATACACAACAAGACTATTTTGTCTGTATTCTCACAGCATGCCTATCTGTTTTTATTTACATTTAAAACATTAACAATGCAAATAACTTTACTACACTTAAAAAAGTAGTTCACATATCCCTCCTTTCGTGGTGATTACTATAATTTTACCCCATAATTTAAATACAGTATGAGCTGTATTTGATTTACTTAGCCTGTACAGTTAAGGCAGCTCATGGTCTTTCAGTCAGTTTTATTTTCACTGTGTAATATATTTTTCTACTTGATTTGATTTCATCCTTTTTATTGACTTGTGTAATTTCACTCTGCCCTTTCTCCAGATCCCAAGGATTCACAACCTCAAGCCCAGCCGAGGGCCAGTCTCCGGGGGAACCATTGTCAACATCACCGGCAGCCACCTTGATGCTGGGAGCAATGTGTCAATTATGTTTAAGGACCAGCCATGCACTTATCTGAGGTTAGTGAGGAACAAGCCAGAGCTGACCCTGCCAGTCATACAGCTCAGTCAAAGCCAATATTAGGCTTATTACCAAAAAATAGTTTAACTACAGAGATAAATGTCTCTGACTGTTCCCATCTTTGCTACATAATTTTCAGTAGATCATTGTCTGGGTTAATGTGTAACAGTCATTGTTCTGTCATCGACTGAGACCATTATTTAAAATCTTTAAAATTTGGGGGTGATCAGGAAATGGTGTCATGAATTACAAATCCTGATTTCTTATATATAAATGATCGGGAGAAGACAAGTAATTATTGTGTAATCCAACACTCAACCACTTAACTCTAATCAATGCTGAATTTTCAGTCAATGAATTATACATCCATGTCCACTTAACCAGCCAGTCAATGGTTTTAAACCATTTAGTAAGCAGCATTACAGCGATAAGCTGATGAATTGTGCGTGTCTACACAATATAATATCTTGTCTAAAAAGATCTATATTACATAACTGTACCATCTGCCCCTGTATACCATATTTTTATCTAATATGCAGTTTAAGTATATTCATTACACATAACTAAACTTTTATCCTATCATCATTTTAGGAGGGGTGGCCTATGGCTCACATGCCGAACTCATGCTTCCCTAAATGGATATGGAAACGTGTCTGTGTCTGTGAGCATAGACAAGGCTCACCTTCAGAAGGACCTGCGGTTTGAGTATGTGGAAGATCCCACCATAACCAAAATAGAGCCAGAGTGGAGCATCTATAGGTAAGGACAGTGCTTGGAGCAGGGAAATTGTTTTTTTAGTGAGATAGTGAATTATGACAGAATAGTACAAAGTTTGTAATGTTACAATTTTGCATCAGTGACCTAAGTCATAGCCTGTGCATATCACCTTCTGTTAAAAATAATTAGGAGCATCTTGAACTTTGTTGTTAATCTTTTTTTTTTCTTTTACAGTGGACACACTCCAGTGACAGTGACAGGAACTAACCTGGACATAATTCAAACCCCACTCATCAGAGCCAAATACAACGGCCACGAGACACTCAATGTAAGTAATTATTAACACGAATAATGTGTGACATGAAACAAGCTGCATTGTGTTTAAAGCGTTTTAGATTATATCCCATACATTCAAGATATCTTACTTGAGTAAAATAAGATGGATAGTTGTTAATAGTCCAAATGACTGAATGAATTGCACTACACGCAGTCACTATAACATCTGTGAACAAATAAACATAATAATTTCTCTCCACACTTCAAAAATATAAACCAGAAACCACTGATTGGCCCTTATCCATTTTTTTTACCCTTTATTCACCCTTTTTACCCAGGAGAGGGTAGATAAAGCCATAGATGGGCCTCTGTGATCTTATTGAAAGAAGAGGGAGTAACAAAAGGTGGTAATACTATCTTCATGCTCCATTTGAGCATAAGCTTACGCCACATTAAACATCTGCTCACATTTGCCTGTACGAGGCATTGTGTCTCAATCTACTGTATACGCAGGTTGTACTTTGAACCTAAATAAATGAAAAGTGCCAATGGACTATTTGGACCACATCTCACTTTCTCAGTCTTAGACACCTGCAAACAATTTTGCACTGTGTGACAGTCCATTTTCCAGTATTGAGCAAGGTCTGTACACTGACACTTTTTTGCAGTTGCCTTCTTGCATCTGTACAAGATACATGTCAGTGATGTCCTGAAGACATTAGCAACATGTAGCCTGTATCCACGGGCATCGACAAGTAGCCAATTAAAGTGACAGGCAATAGTTTGGCTGCATCACAGAAGTTATTGTTGGAATGTGAAATGTCTGAATGATCTTTGCTGGTGGTTGATTTGTCAATGCCCAGACAGACTGAGAGGAATGGAGATGTAGAGTGAAGGGTGTATAGTATGACAATGACGGATTGGACAATCTCTCCTTGTTTATAAAACTGGCTCAGAGATGTGAATAAAGAAGGAGTAAAGATGAAGAATTTAAAAAGCATCACATGTCAAATGAAAAGACTAGGGCAAAGACAAAGATCAACAAACCAAGAGTGAGACATGACAGTGAAAAAAAGATGTGAGAGACACTGTAATTGAGTGGTAAAGTGGTATAGAGAAAGATAAAGAATAAGTGTCAAAGAGAGAAGAAAAGATCATAGGGGAGTATAACGGGACAGGGGATAAAGAAGTGATGAGAGAGTGGGGGTGTCTCTCTGCAGGGTAATGAAGGAATGGTAGGACCTAGTTATCACTCTTGAATCTTCACTCATCAAAGCCTGATTGTGGTGAGACCCCACACTATCTCATTTGGTGCTTCCTTTGAATGAAAATATTCCAACAGGTTTTTCTTTGCACTTTTTGAAATATAGGAGCTTCCAGTTCTCCAGGGGGTCGAATGAAATTTAAACCTGTGACATAAAAGATTCACGCTATTAACTGGCTTGGCATATAGTGAATTTGGGGCATATTCAAATGCCACTTCGGTAGTGCTTGACTTGCAAGAAGGCGCGAGTGAGGTAATAGGGAACTTCATTATAGTTTGAGTATTTAGTATAATGAGATCCAGTCATGAAAAGTGATTATAATAATGCATAGTTACATGCAGTATCTTAACTAAGATGGTAAGAACAGGAACACCTCCCCTCAGTTTCATTTCACGAAATGAAACTGAAAATGAATGAAATTTTATCTATGTAATGTTTATTTTTGTGTCAGTTTACACAATAACTTATTTGATAGTCATCATTTCTCTGCTTCAACCATTTAATTTAATTTACAGAAAATATGTTCATTCATCAATATAAACACTCCTTTCTCTCTCTGTGTGTTTCTTCTGCCAGTTGTGCCAGGTGCTTGGCCCTACATCCATGCTGTGCCAGGCCCCAGAGCTGCCCATCAGCCTGGCCAGGCAGCAAGAGGTGCCTGAAAGACCTGATGAGTTTGGCTTTAAACTGGACGATGTGCAGGCTCTGATGGCACTCAACAACACCAACTTTATCTACTACCCCAATCCAGAGTTTGAACAGCTCAGCGTGTCTGGGGTGCTAGAGCTTAAACCTGGATCACCCATCATACTGAAGGTAAGGGGGATAGATCACACACCCTCTTTTAATTTACAATTAAATCTGATCATTCATCGACTATTAGTGGAGTGTTTGCACTATCAGCATGTCTGTTAATATTAAATAAAAGTACAGACAGTTCTGGTTATGCAAATCTATTTTATATCCATTACTTGATTTAATAATTTCAGACTGTTGCCCATAATATTGTAAATGTAATTTTGTAGTATAATTTATTCTACTATATCATTATCAAATGCATGATTAATTTGACCCAAACTCCCTTATCCCTCCTTTTAATGATACATGATTACTCTCCTGCAGGGGCGGAACTTCCTTCCACCAACCAGTAGTGGAAATGGAAAGCTGAACTACACAGTTCTGATAGGCGAGAAGACCTGCATGTTAACAGTGTCAGAGACCCAGTTGCTCTGTGAGTCACCCAACCTGACGGGTCGGCACAAGGTCCTGGTGAGTGACAGACAGACAGACACACACACATACACATGCACAGAAACACACACACACACATATCAGATAGGAAGGCTATGGTAGAGAAGACAGGAAGACAGACCTACCAATCGATTGACAGTTTGACAGACAGACAGACATTTCTCGTGTTGCTTTCTATCCATCTCCTTGTCCACTTCCAGACAGACTACAGCACTAATCCAATCAGCCATGTGGTTCCTGTTACTGCCCACAAGCAGACAAAAGACAAACAAATAAGCCTTCAATAAGAAGGATTAGGGCCACAGCAAACTCAATAAAGATTCCATTTGTGGTTTTAAGAGGGACCACTTTGAACAAAGCGCTTCCTAATGTTACCACCTGAACCCAGCATCATAGAAAGAGATGGACACATTACTGTAAAACAATTAGAAGTAGTACAAATAAACAGATGTTTGTACACATTGTCATTGCAATCAATATGTCTGTCTAAGGTTTGATCTTGATCTTACAGACAAATATGTATGACAGTCCAAAGATCCTTCAGATTTACATTATCATTTTATGGTTTATAAAATATTTATCGTAAGTCTTTGCCTTGAGCACCACTGTAGTACATTTTAAGAGTTTGATTGCCACTTTTTTCACAAATTAAACCTCTTACAAGTGCTATTGCTGAAGCGATATTTAAATGAAGCTCTTCTCTGATTATAGTTCTGGTATACTTCACGTCTTATGTTTTATTAGTACCATATTCTCTGAAAAAAAAACAACTTTCACACAAGTAAATGTCTGTATTCATACATAACAGTAATTATAATCTGCCTCTTTTTCTATTACTATCCCAAGGCTCGTGTGGGTGGAATCGAGTTTTCTCCAGGTGTGGTCCACATCACGTCTGACAGCCCGCTTAGCAGCACAGCAATCATTGGCATTGCTGCAGCAGGTGCCCTGCTCATCCTCTTCATTGTGGTGGTGCTCATTGCCTACAAGCGCAAGTCTCGTGAGAGTGACCTGACCCTGAAGAGGCTGCAGATGCAGATGGACAACCTTGAGTCACGTGTTGCACTGGAGTGCAAAGAGGGTAAGAGGGGAGATGCTGATACAGTGGATTACATTGATTTTTAGTGTTTCTTGCTGTACACACTCAGCTAATTGTGCTACATTGCAAATGTTCAAAGTTTTTGAATTTATCTTTAACTATTTCAAACAAGGAAACCTGTTAAACAAAAAAATCTCTAAACTCACTGTTTTTGTCTTGTGACGACTACATTAGAATACTCCACATTGACTATGGAATCCCATAACTTGTTGATGGATGGGTTAAAAATACAGTATAATGTTTAAAGACAGACTATGTAGGAATTGTTGGTTGTTGTTTGTAAACACACAACATACAACAATACATCGAACTTTGCCCCTCCTTTCTGGCCCAACATGTGAGCAGGAGAGAGAGAGAGAGGTGGTTGAGCGTGTGTATGAAGAGAGTGAGCAGTGCTAGCGAAAAAGAAGCTGTGAGAGAAGAGTAATGAGATGTTATTTTTCTGATTGTTTCACAGCACTTATGTTCTAAAGCACAAATAAACTCACCCACTCTGTGCTCTGCATGTGTGTGTTGGTCAAACACAGCTACAGCAGAGGAGCTGCACATGGCAGCACAGAGGAGAGAGACAGAGAAGCAGGGGAAGCAAATAAAAACACAGCAATGCAGTATGGTCCCTCCATTTCAAATCCTGACCTCATACCCTGGACACTGTTATTGGCTGGGGGCTGAACACCCACTGCCCAGAAGTATCCAGAAGACAGCAAAATGAATTACAGGCAGTGGGCAGATAAATACACCACCACACACTTCTACTGGGTCACAAGTGATGAATGAGAGGCGTTACTTTAATATGAGTCTATACATTGTTTTCAGTAAAATGCTGCATAATATGCCTTTAAAGCTGGAGTATGGGACTTTTGTCTCCCCCTTGTGGCAGTAAGAGTAATTTATAAGAACACTGACACATGCTTTTGTCATAGGCTCCACCCTCGCTTTCTCGCTACTGTTGTCGCTGTGAAATGACAGATACATTTTTTGGAGCGTCACACAGCCCCCATGAAATGACTAATTTCACTATCAGAAGTTGCACAATTAAATTAAAGTTAGCCGAGACTTAACCAGAAGTTAGCTGGCTCACCTAGCGAAAGTCTGCATTCATGCATGAGTCCAGCCACTTGACACTAGATTAAAAACTCCAGTATACAGTGAAATACAAAGAGATTTATCTAGTGGTGATGGGCTTAATCAGCACTGTGTGAACTCGTTTGACAAGGAGCGTGAATGTAACAGACACTCATTTGTAGGTAAAAGGTCCACATTGCAGGTTGAAGTTTATTTGCTATTAAGAATTTCCAGGCTTATGTTTGTGTATTTGGTTGACACTGACAATTTAGTATGTCTCAGCCCTTTCAATGCTGCTTCTTATATCTAAGAAACTGAACTAATGGCTGTAGAAATACTCTAATATGCTAATTATTTTGTAAAACTAACCGGCTTGTCTATCTGATGTATCTGTCAGCTTTTGCAGAGCTCCAGACAGACATCCATGAGTTGACCAGTGATTTGGATGGAGCAGGGATCCCCTTCTTGGACTACAGGACCTACACCATGAGGGTCCTTTTCCCCGGCATTGAGGAACATCCTGTACTCAAAGACCTGGAGGTATGGTTGGGTGTGTGAGTTTCAAGGACGAATCACATTTGAAGTGTACTCCCTTAAGTCATTTTCTTTCTTAAATGAAGGTACATCATTTAACCGGAAAAAACAGTGCTTGTTAAGTTGACTTCATAATATTTATATTATGCCGGTGTGGAGAGTTTCACTAATAAGTAAGTACAGTAAAAACACTTTGTATGTAGGGAATAAAAGTCAGGTTCTCTACAAGAATGCTGCAGGGCCAAGTGCATTGATCAGCAAAGTGTACTATAAGTATACAACAGCTATAAAAATCATTATTTGCCAGTAAACATAATTTTGTATTACCATTTGTCTGATTTCAGTGGCGCAAACAGTTCAAGTTTGTGTACCTGTTCCTCAGTCACTATCAAATAACAACTGCAATGCAATTACCCTCATTTGAAAAGAGAGCAAAATGAACAAGCAAATTAACAATGTGGTGGGTCACAGTAGGTGAGATAGACACCGATGTTGTTTGTGTTGCTGTCTGGTAAACAAAAGCCTTCTGATGGCCGACAACAACCCTTTTTCAAAAACAAACAAGGCAGCCCTCAAATCAGGAGAGCAGTCTCATTAATAACTCTAACAACATGAGACACCTCACCATTTTCTCTCTCCACCTTAAAAACAAATTAAAAGTCAATCAAAGGCAGAAAAGCACAAAAAAAAAAAAAAATCAAGCCATTTATCCCCAGTGGTGACATTGATAGACAGCCATAATTGAGCAGGTCGTCTTGTTCCATTAAGAGAATGATGGACCCCCATTTCACTGCCCTCAGGGTTGGCCACTCTATCCCTGATGAGAATTTCCCAGTAATAAGCAATATTAATTATGTTTTAATTGGTATAAATTTCAAACTGTATGAGGAGTATAATGTGGGATAGGGGCCTAATGAAAAAAGCAGCGGGCTTGTCTTACGCAGTTGATGGCTTCTTAATTGTTATTGATGTGTCGGAGGATTTAAAGTCAAGTTTTTTACTGGGCTGTAGACAGTTAGAAATAACACAGGTATTAGAAAGCCTGTCAAGGTTTACAGAACAAAATGGAAAATTCACACAAAATATATATAGGTATTCCCAGCACACTGTTAAAGTGAGAACTACACATAGGAAGATATTAAAATACAGTCTGGTATGTGTCCTTTCAGTAGAGCCTGCTTCTTGACATTTTATTTGTTTCTTGTAACTGTTAAGGTTTATTCTTAGCAGTCAAAATCACTTCCTTTTCATCTACTTTCTCAACCATTTTACTTTACTCCTGAATCCCATTTTTCCCTCTGTTTTTGCATGATATTTTTCCACAGCCATTACATTTCCCCCTTCCCTGTTAATCTTCACAACGGAAACAATTCAGTTTCAGCTGCAAGACTCACTTATTGTAATTATACCGTTCCACATATCTACTCAAATATTACAGGGTTCCCATGGAGATTGGGAGTAGGTTAAGACATTTTGTTGTTTTGATGCACCTTCTCTCCATGAAAAACATGTTGTAAACTTGTATAAATACACACATTATAGATGTTTCTCAAATTGCACACACTCAAACATATTGTACATGGCAACTACTCACACACACAAAACATGGTACACATCTTGTCAAGCGGTGTGAAATTAGACTTGCAACGTAGCAATAGCTCCCGGCAGATTACAAGGGATTCCTCCAGGA
Source organism: Scomber japonicus (assembly GCF_027409825.1). Taxonomy (NCBI): domain Eukaryota; kingdom Metazoa; phylum Chordata; class Actinopteri; order Scombriformes; family Scombridae; genus Scomber; species Scomber japonicus. Next base: position 14,696,983 of record NC_070600.1, on the reverse strand, counting down.
AAGGTAAAAAGAGAGAACATATGCTGGTTGACAGCTGCATTGGTTGTAAAGAGATGCTGTCTTATGCTCTTGACAGATAAAAAAAAACAAAACATAATCTCCATAGGTGCTATTTATTAAAAAAAATGAAGAAGAGATGCATGTGGAGCAAGTGACTGGTATAAATGGTGCGGGAACAGTCTGGGCTCAGATGAGGGGAATTCACATCACTGCACTACCTTTCAACTTGCATTAGTGTGGAACACAGCGCCATCAAAGTAATAAACATTCCCTCTAGGAGCTTAGTGTTTTCTGCCTTTATTCTCAACCTTCAGACTAGATACAACAAAAGCTGAGATATGTTTAACTCCTCATCTCCCTAGATTCTGCCTCCTTTCCTCTCTCATTGTGTTTCACCCCACTGCCAATCTTCATTTATTAAGATGGATTTATTAAATGATCATTTATCTTTTAAGCTGAGAAGCCATACATGCTTTTATTCATTACTAACGAGATTTCTATATAGGCTTTTAACATGAACCTGATCTAAAAGTGATAATAATGAACATTTTATCTAAAAAATAGTTCACTATACAATAAAACATAATAAAGCATTTGATCAATGGGGAGGCAGAGAGTTTTTATTACATTCAAATAAACTGATGCCTTATTAGGTCTATATGTCATCACCTTGAATGTGCAAGAAGGAATCTGTCCTTTTTTCCCTTCTTGTTATTTTTAATGTGTTTCAATCAAGTGAACATTTTTCTTACATTGTTTCCTTACAGGTGCCAGGCTACCGCCAAGAGCAAGTAGAGAAGGGGCTGAAGCTCTTCGGTCAGCTCATTAACAACAAGGTCTTCCTGCTGTGTTTTATTCGCACTCTGGAGGCTCAGCGTGGTTTCTCCATGAGGGACCGTGGAAACGTGGCCTCCCTTATCATGACAGTGCTGCAGAGCAAATTGGAGTATGCTACTGATGTCCTGAAGCACCTGCTGTCTGACCTCATAGACCGCAACCTTGAGAGCAAGAATCACCCAAAACTGCTGCTCCGCAGGTGAGAAGCTAGCACAAAAGAACTGCCATTTCTAACTTTGCTCCTATGACTGTCTGAGAAGTGTTCAAAGTTACACAGTTGGTAGTGACCATTTTTTATGTAGTTGCCTTGCTTTATAAACAAGAAGGAGCTGTCCAACCTGACTTCTCTACTTCTTTTTTCCCTCTGATGGAAAGTCCAAGGCCCCATGCTAAATATTGAACAACTGCCACACACATTCATCTTCTCGAAACGGACGGTTGTATCGCCCTTGGTGAGGGATAAGAATAAAGATTTGTACTAGTTATGTCAACCCTTCTTCAAGGACTGAATATGCTACTTGGTCTTCCCTATCTGTGACACGTTTGGATTAACTCCCATGACCTTGAATTGCCTGCTCTGTTTCAGAGACACTAGAGTTCTTTGCCATGCACATCATTAGCACAATAATTATGATTAATTAGCAGTGAATCCAATTTCAAATAGCTCAAGAGGGAAAAAAATACTCATTTATGAAAAAATGGAGAAAGTGACAAAAGCTCCCACTCTGGTACAATCCCAATCCTCCTTTGGATTTGTACTCATTGCCTTGGTGGCGTGCACTTGAACACAGCACTGTATGTGACTATGCTTCCTGTCTGTGCTGTTTGGTGAATGTGATGGTTACTTGAGTAAACCAGCTTTGTCACAGCTGTTTTGTGTGATGTGTGCATGAATGTTTATACATATATGCACACGGTATTGTATGTTGTTATGCTTGAGGGTCGTCAGTCAAGACTTGACACCCCCAGAGGATATGACAAGCATATCACAAATTAATTTGTCCATACTATTTCAATTAAAATTCTGAATCTCCCTACGGCTAAAAGCACTCTCTGCAAGCAAAGACATACACATAATACAGGAAGCATATATCATGCAGAGAGGACTGAAATGAATGCTGTTCATCATACAGTCCAGGAGACAGTGGGCATATTCACCTCATGAAAGACTGTTTAGACTGTAGTTGGTGATGCAGAGGGAGATTAATGTTGTCTGGGCAGGAGGCATGATTAATTGCAGCCAGAACTCACCGAGCTTGGTGCAGCCACTAAACAATGGAGTAACCGCTGATCCTGGCAGTAGATACAACATAAGAGATGGTGCATACAGCACAGACAGGGAGAGGTAGTCAAGGACAATGGAGACACTTTAAGCTGTGTCACCTAAGAAGAATGCTGACTACTGGGGCATTGAGGAAGAGAGTGAAATCAGCTCTTTGATCACATAGCTTACATGATTCTAGAGCTTCGTATGTGTGATACAAAGATTTTGTTGATTTATCTTGTCAGTTTCAGTTCAGGATGAAGTAGTTGTTTTAAAAAGTGCTGTAAAACTATGCTTAAAGCACAGTCCAAAGCTGTTTGTTTAGAAAATCCCTCCTTTTTGTCTCCATCCTAACCCTTCCTGGTCATCAAGGGAGAGGGAGAACGCCATCGCATTCAGCCAGCACTAGAGGGAGAGCACATGTTTACAACAAACGCACGCCCAGTTTGATTGCCCATTTGTCATACACAGATTGTGATGGGCACTGATCAGATTGTATTCATCTCATTCTTCTTCCACGGATGCGCTTATTAGTCCTTCAACATCCCAGCATGCATTTCAGATGTGATGAGGCAGTGTGAGCAAGCTACGCCACCCCATGGTGTGGGCTGACTGGCGTGTCCTTGGATAGCAGCTGAAAATAGCCCAGATACACAGGCACAAGGCTGTGAAGATGAAGCTTAATCTGGTCTAGGAAGGATAGCACCCCTCCCTCCCTCCCTCCTTCTTCTCTCTCTGTAATTTGTTCTGTGTCTTCTCTCTTTCTTTCTTTCTTTCTTTCACCCTGTTTTCTCACAGTGTTACTCTCTCTCTCACTACCTGCTTCTCTTTGGTCACTCTTCATTGCTTTCTCCTCTATTTGTCTTTAGTTCTGATGCTTGTGCTGCCTGTGTCACACCGTCACTATCTTTATCTCTCTCTTCCTCTCTTCTCGCTCTCTCAATCTATATTCCCAGCTTTTCCTCCCTCCCTCCCTCCCCGTCCCCCTCCCCTGTTTTCTTGATTGCTAAATCAATGCTTAAAGTGCGTGAGCAGGGTGTCTCTGGCACAGCATCTGAGCACGGCTACCCACTGACTCCTCTTCCAAGAAATGTCTGTACGTGTGTGTGTGTGTGTAGTGTGTCTCCTCTCTTGCCACACACAAACACACATCCTTCCATCTGTCCCATCTCAACCTGTGCTGAAGCACAACCACCAGGCAAGCTAACTAACGAGAACCTTCCACAACCATCTGTCGCTTTCCTTGCTGCATTCTCCTCTTTTAACTCCACTTTTTCCTCCATCCCTCAATCTCTCACTCAGCTCCACACACCACCATCCCTCTTCCCATCATGCAGAGTAAATAGCCTTTTCATAACCTTAAATTTAGTTTGGTTGCAGTTGATCCGTCAAATCACAGTTTTGATTTTGGTCAAAAGATGAAAGCCCAATATGTTCTTGTGTTGATCACAACCTCACTTTGACTTGCACAAGGATACACAGTTATCACACAGGGCTAAAGCTTCTGTTGTAACTGTAAGTATAATCTTTGTTGAAAGAAGATTTGTGTTTGTTTGTGTGAGTGAAGCAAGAGCCAGAATGATATTCTATATGTGCATATGTGCAGCAACAAGTCTGTGTCAACAGCTAGCCATTGCCGTGAGACTGTTTGACACATATGATGACCAATCTTCCTCACCCAGAGCCTGAGTGGGAAATGGGAATGATTTCTGACTTCAAGCTGAGCTGTTTTAAAATGTGACTGAAACCAGGCAAGAGCCTCAGATGCAGTTATATGTTTGTTTAACGTAGCCGCCATTGCTCTCTCATGCATGAAAGGAATCTTGAGATTAAATTATTCGCTCTGTTTATGTTTGTGAACATTGTCTAATGTAAAGGATCAGTCTTGAAGCACAGGGTTACTTAAAATGTTCTTATAGCTATATTTGTTGGATTTTATGTTTGTATCTTCTAGTGTGTGAGGTTACCATTAAAGAGGCCACCGCTTCCTATGAAGTAATAGTTTTCATAGTGAAGTGTCCGTTTCCTATAGAAATACATGTTAGGACAGCTACGGCCAGCTAATATTTTAAATGTGTGTGATGAAGCACAGATTCCCATCCACCTTACCACAGTAATCACCGGGAACTGAGCACTGCCAGGTCCCCTCTGCTCTAGATCATTCTCAATGCCCACTGCCCCTCTGACCAGCTGCCAAGTAGGCAAGCTTGACCATGCCAACACGCCACGGCACATTTCATTGCATTAACCCAAACATAGGTTGTGCTGTGTTTTGAATAGCAGCCAAGGAGAGGTTTGGAGAAGATTGTTTGGAAGTTGTAATACCAAGCACTAACGTTAGATCTTAAAGCAGCTCCGTCACAGTGCCATTTTTATCCTTGTTCCCCGTAGACTGTGCTATGATTGAGAATGAGCACAAGCAAACTGGTGGGGCTGTGCCAAGACTTCTTATTACTGCAGGGCTGGCTCTCACTGCCAGAAGCATGCACAGAGACACACACAATAAACACCAGTCAGTACACATGGTAATTTCTGAATACATACGCAGTGGGATTAATTTGTGCTTTTTGCACGCTAGCCTTAAAACAGCCGCACACTTGTCCACTCACACAGACTCACACAAAAACACAATATCTATTGGAAGTGTATAAGGAAAAGGAAGTTGAGGGAGAAGAAAAGGGAAGGGCAGGTTTAGCCAAATCATTTCTTCTCAATCTTTTGTTCATTTTCCTTTTCCACTGCTCCCTCCCTACTTCCTTTGCTGCGCACCTCCTCCTTTCTCCATGCTCCTTTCATCCCTTTGATAGATGGGCTACATTTGTGGAAATGGAGAGGATTTGGAAGTGTGTATGATTACAGGATCCAGAATTGGACAGCCAGAGGGAGGGAGAAAGACAGCAAGGGCACATGAAAGAAAAGATCAAAGGTGACCTTGTTGACCTTTGGATCTGTGGATGGAGCAAAGGCGGGAGAGGCGGCAAAATAAAAGTGCGGGCACAGTGAGAGGCAGGAAGTTAATCCCCCCCAGGTGTTGTGCCAGTCTTGGCGGGGGGTGCCAGGCCAGCCCACTGGCACAGCGGACATCATGCCCCCCCCTCAAGCCTTGGTGTGGAGTCCCTCCAAGAGGATGTCAGATTGGCAAGGGGTGGGAGGGCTGCAGGTGGCAGCCGAAACACTCGGACAAAACCTACACACACAAATGGCCACAATGGACACTAATCCTGAAATATTGATGCCTATACTCGTTTCTCATTGAAAGCACAAGGAGGGCTATGCGGGTGTATGTGTATGTGTTTGAGTTGTTCTTGACAGATTACCCACACACCCCTGCTGCTGGCCAAGAAGGTTGGTGTCAAAGGATATCCGATCCTTGCCTCTGCTCTTTCTCCCCTCGCCACCACCGCTGGTATTATGTATGCATATTAGTCATTCACACGGGATCACTCACACACTGTTGGCCCAGGTCAACACATACACACAGACGCACACACAAACACAGACACACACCATTTTGCCACACCAGTGGAGCATGGATGCCAAGCGGAGAAAGAGGGGGAGATGTATTCATTCACTTTCTATTGTGCACGGATCGAGTGTTAGTCCAATGAATAGGCAAGGGAGTGCTTGATAATGAGGCCAGTGTTATTACAGAGCCGTTCCAGCCCCTAACGACATCAATCCACTGGGATCAAATAAAGGCTTTTAATTGCTTTGCCTCATATTAAAATCCCCGCCGTTGTAGACGAGCTGCCCTTGGCGTGCCTGAGCATAAAAGCCAGCCGAAAGATCGTCTGAAAGGCCATCATATAGCATGTGCAAAGGCTCTCTCAATTCATGTCACTGCAATTATGTTTGTGTAACGAAAGCCTATTCATTAGCAGTGGTCATCATTTTTACCAGAATATTTGATGATCATGTTGAATATTTATGATGGTAATAAGAGTGTGGGGGATCATATGTTCATTATGTGCTTCATGTCTGTCTGTTTGCAGGACTGAGTCTGTTGCAGAGAAAATGCTGACCAACTGGTTTACGTTTCTCCTCTACAAGTTTCTTAAGGTAACTCCTTCATATTTTTTAAACTATCCTCAACATGTTAAGTCAGTAAGGCTTTATATTTATAGCACTTTTTCAAACACACAGTTCCAAAGTGCTTTACAAACACATTCACATGTAAAATTAAAGCAGATAGATTAACCAAAATGTGTAATTTAACTGGTTGTATTGATAAAAAACAGTCATCTTTATGTAATTAGCTCTAACAATCAACTGTTAGAGGATTAGTTGTCCTCCTCTTGCTAAGATGTATGCTCCCATGTTGATGTGCCATTGAACAAAAATCCTTTTTACTTAAGAGGACACCAGTGTTCACTAAAAGGTAAACTCCTCTCCACCATTGAAAAAGAAAAATGTCACTATCATCATGTTTTTCTCCTCCATCTCTCTGCTCATCCCTTTACTGCAGCTAGGAGGAGAATAAAAACGATAACAAATGACCAATCTCTTCTGTTGGGAGGGAAGACGGGGAGGCTTCAAGAGTCTGTCTTTTATGGCATTTTTTGCTGTTTATCCATCAGACCTTTCTAAAACTCCAGCTTTACCTCAGCAAAGCTTATATTTTAATATAGTTGGTACAGTTTTGTTTAATATAGGGGAACAATGGAGTTCATAAGTTTTGCTCAGCAACTTTGGGAGGCAAAGCAGTCTGGAAAAACATTTGAAAGACAATTAAAAACATCTTGGATAGACATTTTTCTCAGATATTGTTCTATCAGTCAGATAAGTGGCTTCAGTGTTTTCTTTTTTTCTCCCTCCAAACATATGTCTCTCTCTGTCCAAATCTCTTTGCAGGAGTGTGCAGGGGAACCTCTCTTCTCCCTTTTCTGTGCCATCAAGCAGCAGATGGAGAAAGGCCCCATTGACTCCATCACAGGAGAGGCACGCTACTCGCTCAGTGAAGACAAGCTCATCAGACAACAGATTGACTACAAGACGCTGGTATGAGGCTCATCTGCCCAGAGGTGCAAGGGCTAAAAGGGGACACTTAATATGCTTTCAGGGACAAGAGGAGAGAAAAAGGGTGGTTATGGGTTGTCGGTCATGAGATGAGCACGGGGAGATAAAGTTGTCATTGTCACGCTTGACATGTAAGGGGCACAGGAGTGGTGACCTCACTTCCTGTTCAGACTGGAGCTGTCAAATAAAGGAGCAGGACTATGAGATGAGTAGGAAAGAAAGAGGTTATGTATGCGTCTGTACAAACACACACCCTTTCCTTCTGGAACCTCAAGTTCAGACCCCACTAAGTCTGAATGTTGTTATCCACTCCACTGTGACATGTTTGTTTCAGAATGGAATACACTTTAGTCTCAACCACTTTCTTCTGTAATGTCTAATCTGTTCGTGTTTTACTTTCTGGGTGTATAATGTTGCATATGAACCACCTAAACTTAGCTCATCTCCACATTTTTTTTACACTATAGATTTAAGGAACAAACTACATTAAAAAATAAAAAACTAATATTTAACGTAGAGCTTTAATTTTATGTGTGGAGTTAAAGTACATATTTGCAAGGGTAAGTGCATAGATAATACCCATTTACTCTCACATTTCTAATATATATTTGTATCTTTGGATATTTCCACCAACACCTGAAGGCAAGGACTGAAAGTACTGATGAATATTATAATAATATTATAATTAGCTGGTTTACTGCTCATCAATTCAGGTAGCACATTACTGTCTCCCTTCAAGCTCTGAGGGAAAGAGCAGTTTCCCTGGTGAATGATCTTTTTTTCTGCTGCAATTCTCTCACAGACCCTTTGGCGAACATAAAATTATTACTGTTCCATTGAGTACCAATCCACAGTGCAATCAGCATTATTAACAAAATACACGCAAAGCTGAAACCTGTTAGATATAGCACATTTCTCATCATTTGCACTAAATTAACTAAATTATGTAACTCTTATTTGTTGCAGTTGAAAATATTGCAAGAAATCTTAGCGATGGATAACCAGAAATAATCTGTTGTTAATAACAAAAGTCAATAGCACGTCCCCCCTCACAGTGGCAGTTCTGTTTGTGTTTTTGCTTACAGGTGGTGAACTGCATCCACCCAGAAAATGAGAAGAGCCCAGAGATTCAGGTGAAGGTCCTGAACTGTGACACCATCAGTCAAGTGAAGGAGAAGATCCTGGATGCTATCTACAAGAATGTCCCACACTCACACCGCTTAAAAGCCTCTGACATGGACCTGGGTACGAATCTTTTTCTTGCTCATCTGTAGGATAAACATTTCTGAAATATGAAAACCGATGACAATCCTGTTAATTACAGCAGTCACTTTATGTCTTTGCTGTCACAGAGTTTTGTCCTTCATGGATTTGTTTGTTGATAATGGGATATTTATAATTGGTACATTTCAGGGTTATAGTTAATCCTACTCACTCACATCCCTGTAGTTACATTTATATCCATGCAGTGTTTCCCATCTATGTGCCTGAAAAGCAGACTGAACTTAAGACACCCATTGATTTTTCACAAAGGCTTCCCCACCCCAGCCAGCCCTCTTAAAAAGTACAAGTCCTCTTAGATATAGAGAGGTAGCTCTCTGTTCATCCTCAGGAGACTTGATTTCCTGGCTCTATTGGCTCAGATGTCTAAGATTGGTCTCTTCTTTCCCCAAACGTCTCATTGATTGACTCTCTTGTCGACTGGCGTCTGAGTCAGATGATTGATCAACTAATCAATCGAGATGCTCAGTGATCTCTTCCCTACAAAATCATTTTCCTAGAGTTCTTTCTGTCTGTCTTTGTGACTTTTTGTCAGAGTAGGATAGGATTTGAAGGAGTGATTCTCTATATGAGTACATGCCCCTGATGCCATTATCAACCCTGCTACAGTATGTACTTATTTTAGTTCCATATTATTTCAAGTCAATTCAAATATATTTGCAAATTAATAAAAAAAAATCAGGGGTATTGGTACACCTTGTGAATGTGTACAATATCTGTACACATTCATCCATGTGAGCATAAAAATGTTATCCCTGATTGTTTATCTGCCAATACCTGCAGGCTGTCTCTACAGTGTACACTATGCTTTTTATGGTTTAATTTTGCCAGATGGATTTTCTAAGCCCCTATTGTGTATTCGTAATAGCATATTTATAACCAACCCAAGATCTAAGATGAGCTGAGTGCATACCATAGGGAATCTGCCTGTGTGAGCTAAATAAAGAGATGGGTTTAGCCTTTTGACGACACTCCTGGATCCAATTGTTTTATGGCCTCCCTTGGGCAGGATGTGTCTTTCTATTATTGATTTATTATGAAATGGAATTGGACATTGTTGAGTTAGCTGGCCAGTCACACTGTATGTGTATGATTGTATGAGTAAGAGAGAGAAAGAATGAGTAAATGCAAGCTGTGTGTGGAACAAAATATTTTGTAAATATGTATATGTCTTATTGCAGTAATTAGCATTTCTTGGTCTTGTGCTATTCTTGTTGTTTAAAAAAGCTCTTCCATTTGATTTAGCTATTTTACTACACTTTCAGGTGTTTACTGAATACAGGTATTGTTAGTGACTCTTATGATCTCTGACACACACACACACACACACACACACATACACACAGACTGATTGCAGTGCATGATAAGGATAATAGTATTGTGGCAGGCCTGTCCTGAGACAGATTGGAGTGTTGTTATCCAAGGTATTGTTTTTAATTCCCCTTGGCTGCAGTCCACAGTCCCCTGCAGGGTCTCACAGAAGATAGTGCCTGAGAACAAAGAAGCTAGGCTTAGTGTGTATTTTTTAGATCATTGTGTGTGTTGCCGGCAGCAAATGTGTGTCATGCATCTCTGTGGAGTACAACAGTCACCTTCAGCCTTTCTCTTCACCAACAACTTCCATACATTCCCCAAAGCCCTTATCTCCTTGGTTGTGAGTGAGTCCATAATGCAGGTTTAGACACACACACACACACACACACACACACACACACACACACAGTTCTCCTCCTCCTGGGCAGGGACCACTGGATTTGGGAATCGGAGTGATTTCAGTTTCCTCTGGTTTCACACCAAGTTTATTCTTTTATTTATTCCTCTCTGCCTTTTTTTTCTCCCCCTCATTGCTTCATTTGTTTACTGAGCCTTGACTGGAGACAGGCGCTCATTTGCATCTTTATGGGAAGATGTACTATATAGACAAAAACAACAGGAGAATCTTTATTTCCTGCAGATTTTTCAGATGCTAACACAATTCTGGTCGATCCTCCAAAGACAGGCCTCATCATACACCACAGTGATTGCCGCTTTGTTTTCCTGTTTGTGATCAGAATAGGAGATGACAGTGGCCGACACAAGTGGGGAGCTCAGCAAGGAGCACAGACACAATAATGTATTCATAAAGCCCATGATGTCTGCAAAAAAGAATAGAGGAATCATCTGCTTGTTTGTTTTCAAGATGGCTTTCCTTTGTCACATATGATAATGCTGCTGGGGTATTGTGAAATGTTTCTATCAAAGCTTTTGTTTGATTTTGTGCTGAGGTTGTGCAGATGTGGCAAACCTGATGTATATGTGGTGTAGATGTAATCTGGTTGTTAAGTCATGTAAATGCAGTCCTGTTGTTTAAATGAAAAACAATGTCACGGTCGCTGGACGTTATTTGATGAAAAGAATGGAAATGCAGTGATCCACAATCTTTGCTATGGCCTTATATTTACAGCTCTTTTCATTTTTTTATTTAGTTTTAGAGTTGATCGGAATCTAGTCTGCTTCTACCAAAGCTTGCAGCAATAACAATAAGACCAGCTTGGCAGGGGGCTTAAAGCAGTGGATGGGGTTTGACAAAAAGGGGAGCAGGGACCAATAGTGCCTTGAGAGCAGAACATAAGGGCCAGTGTGCAGATGGAGAAGGAAGTGCACAAGCCCTGGGCGTACAGCTGTAATCACACCCATTGATCGCACTAGCAAAAAAGATGGAAAGAAGCAAAGAGGGAAAGCTTCATTCTAAAAAGAGTAGAGTGGGTGATTCATTTAACTTTCTTCTTGTTATTCACTTTTACGTGTGCCATTTCTCTTTTGGTTCTACATCTCTTTGAGTTTCTTCTCTAGTCCTACTCTAAGGTATTTGATTTTGAGTTGTTTTTCTCCTCTTTTTGATTCTATTCAGTCTTTTCACGACAATGTAAAATGATTGTTCTGTAGCAATCAAAGAAAAACCTTCAATGGATGAAGATGGAGATAGTGACAACTATTTTTCTGGCAGATTGATTAGAAAAAGTGGCACTTTCTTGTGTGTGTGTGTGTGTGTGTGTGTTTTGGGTTTTTTTTCTTCTTTTTTCTTTTTTTGTGCTTTTTCTGGTGGGGATGTGATTCATGTTTTCATCTAAGAAATACAAACCAAGGTTACAAACTTATCTTTTTTAATCCTTGGGGAGAAATTGGATTGTTAGACATACAGCCAATATACATGTAATACATAAAAGCGGTGTAAAATTAATGCCATCAGAAATTTGTAATTTAACTGTAACAGTTGGTTTGAAACCTTAGGGGTATGTCTGCAGTGCCAATACATATCTTTCTTAAATGTTGTTATGCCTGAAAAACACAAGTCTCCTAAAAGTGGAAATCCAACATTGGGATAACCACCTAAATCCAGTGTTTTTTCCTCCCAAAGGCATGTTAGTACACTAAATATTATGGAAAGCCATGCACAGGATGTTAGGATGATATCTTGACAGATGGACAGAGGAGTGACCTGTATGAACATGAAGGTAAATATTCGGATCATTTAGATTTTTGTTGTCGTTTCAACAGAATGGCGGCAGGGGCGAGGACAGCGCATGATCCTGCAGGATGAGGACGTCACAACTAAGATCGAAGCTGACTGGAAAAGACTCAACATGCTGGCCCATTATCAGGTATACCCATTACTGCATTAAACTCATTATATTGCCCAATTTAAAACCAGTAACAAATAGCAGCCTCAATATAGTAAAACTCAAAATCAAAGCATGTTTTCTTGGGCTCCGTGTTTGTTTCTGTGTACAAAGTAGTTTGTTTTTTTTAATCTTTTGAATTAAATTGGCAATGCTCTTTTAAACTTGGAGATTTTAGTAAAATTTAGAAAAATATTGCATTTTAAAGAATTTCAAAAGCTTGATAAAGTTTTGAATCAAAGGAAAGAGTAAAGAAAGGTTGCCATCAGCAGATCCTTAGTATCATCTGTTTGGAACTTGTAATAGATAGCCTGCATCTTTTATTTGAAGAGATTTACGTCTTTCTGAAGTGAAAGATAATGTTCTTTTCATCATGTTTCATCATTTTGACACGGCAAAGGTACACAACACAATGTTGAAACGCTTCCCCACAACATTGAGGAAACCAACAAAAAGGAATGACATTTTCTTCTGTATTTTACTTATTGATATATTTTTCTTTATTCTTAATCACCTCTGTCTTTGCTGACCTCTCAACTCACCCTCTCCACTTTTCCCTCTAATGCTGAATGACCTCATGATCTGCACTAAGCTTTAAAACTGTCTAATGGGCAATTCAATTCAACTACCATTTAGTGGTGGAAGTCCTCTACTTACAGGGAGCCACACACACACACACACACACACACACACACACACACACATACACACATACCATCTCCTCTGTTAGGTGGAGGGGAATGAGGCAGGGCAAGGAAGAGAAGTGACCATCAACAGAGTGAGACTTGGAAGTAATCCATCATGTGTGGAGAGGGGATAGGGCTTGGGATAAGATCTGATGTGCTAGCCAAGTGTCATCTTCTTTTTGATATGGATTAGAGGTGGCATAGATTTCATGTATCTGCACAGAATAAGACACTTCAGTGTTAAGATACATATATTATATAGACAATTCTAATCATACAGGCTTATTAATAGGCAGTCACATGAAAATAAATAACAGTCAAGGACATCTCACCCATTAATCACACAAATGCTCATTATGCACAATAACAGACAAACACATATTGACATGTTTTTTGTATATCATAAGTTGTGACTCTCCTTTAAACTGCCCAGAATGAGTCTGGTTGGGAAAAAAGGGCCGACTTTGTCAACATGGTGGTAATAATTCGAGCAGCTATGCAAGCAGCCACTGTCCCCTCCAAGTGTAGTTTGTATGCTGCCTAAATTAAATGTCAGTGGCAGCAAGTGTCAACAGGCTTGGAGCACGAAGCGCTGGTGGAATGGATTAGAGAGGTGATTCCAATCGAAGATAAGATAATGAAGACAGAAGTTAATTCATTTTTTCAGGCCGGGGAATAAGGGCGCCTTATCCTTGACAGACTGAAAAGAGAGAAAAAAACACTCTACTACTATCTACTCACTATCTTCTTAAAGAAAAGGGATGGCACAGACAGATTCAGGTTTCAGTCAAGGGGACCTACAATTCTGTTGTTGTTTTATCCTACTTTATTTCACTGAAATGTTGTGGCTTCAGTTTAAAAGAATTAAATCTATGCTTCACTAACAACCAACTACTGATTGATGGCAACCCTGTCAAACCAGATGTGCCACTACTCTATATTTGATCTTGGGATGTCCTCCAGATATGTTCTATGTGCGTTGGTTATCTCACTAGAGGCTAATATGACCCACCAGACACACTGAATAGAATTGTGTGCTTTCCTTTTTTAAACTAATTTGGTTTGATCAGCCACTAGCCTAACTCACCCACTCACTCTGCCTTCAGTCACAATGTGACAGTTTGCATCACAAAATGAGTGAAAAGTTTGTTTCTTGTTCATAAAATATCACAGTGGCTACAAGCAGAATTATGGCATTTCCCATATCAGATCTTTCTGTCCCATAATGACAGAGAATTCTCTCCTCCTCCGTACTTTCAGGAAACTGTGCTCCGCTGTCTATCTTTATCCTCTCCTCCAAATGTTATTTCCCCAAATGCCACTCCTCCTTTCTCATTTCATTATGCTCCATTGTGCTTTGCTCGTTTTATGTCCATTCAACATATAAGAGCAGTGATCAGGGAGCATGCTTAAGGGTGTTGGAGAATTGGGGACTCGCCACAAAGGAATAACAAGTCCTGCCCTGCGGGTCTCCTGTTTACAATGATATAAACAAATTATGCATAAGAAGCAGATTGAGTGACTGGTTGAAATAATGATACAATCTTAATAAAGCCCAGGCTCTTACAGACACACACATACACACACACACGTATACACGTATATGCACAAAAGGCCCTTAGTCCTTATTCCCTGTCCTATCCACCCACACTATGATAGAGATCACTTCAATTAACCCTGCCTTACCCTGCAGCATGGGTAGTCAGATTATGTAGAACAGTGTGTGTGTGTGTGTGTGTGTGTGTGTGTGTGTGTGTGTGTGTGTGTGGTTGTAGTGGGGAGGGGGGCGGTGGCTGGAACAGACTTCATCCCAGTTGTGTTAATTGAATCCCATTTGGCTGACTGGGGAAAGTGGGCAGGATTGACTTATTCATTCATTTACACTTATTTACACATAGACCAACATAGTCTCACACACTGCTTGATTCTTCACACCTTCATACACACACACCACCGAGGCCCTAGAGGAAAGGTATTATTGAAAAGAGACTGTGGGACATCCCACCTCTCACAGGCCTGTGTGATGCTCTGCTAAACTCCCCCTCCCCCTGTCAGTCATCATATGTATGTGTGGGCTGAGTGGAGCACATATGGGTAATAAGATATTCTCTATGTTTTTCCACATGAAACCAGGGTAGTTGGAGGGAAATATAGAAAGTGACACTAACACAATGATTTATGGGTTTTCTGATTGGTCGTGCTTTAGTTCTGGGCAAATGAAAATTAAAAACTGTGCCAAAAGCTTTTGGTTGAATTGTCGTGAATAGTTATTAACATGATATATATGTGTGTCTTTGTGTTATGCAGGTGCCTGATAATGCAGTAATGGCCTTGGTTCCCAAGCAAGTTACAGCCTACAATTCAGTAAACAACTCCACAGTGTCTCGAACTTCTGCAAGTAAATATGGTAAGTGTACTTATTTCTGGAAATCAAATTTCAGCTGTATCTGTGTCAGAGGCTACATAGATTGAAGTCTGTGCACACTGGTAGAACCTATATGTATATCTTACAGTCAAAAACACTTGATGCTTTATATTTTCAGGGAATGAAAACAAAGACATACATTACTTTTGTCAGATACCAAATTATCAAGCAAATTAATTTCAATAAATACTCTTGATCATACCATTGGTGTGCTTTTAGTCAGCCACTTATATTGATGCATGTAAGCTGACTCATAATTATCCTCACAAGCAAAAGTACACTAGTCTAACAATTATTGGAGAAAATGCAAAAAAAAATTGAGCATGCAGTGGTGGATGTTCCTACCTGATCTCCAGGACCCTGCTGGACAACGGTGACAGACCTAGGAAGACAATACGCAATTTAGAGTTGAAAGGATTTCTAAAACATAACAAGGAACCAAATAGACTCTTTTCTCTGTTGTTCTGGCCTCTTGAGACTCCAAAGTGTGTCCTCTCATCCTTACATGTGTCAGTGTTTTTTCCGCCTGTCCGTCTGCTCTGCGTCTCCTTGAACCTGAGAAACCATCAAGTTAGTTTCTGATCAAAGAGCCAGGCTCACTGGCCACAAACACTTCAGACACATCAAATGTGGTGCCACATTATTAGCATCACCTCATCTACATACGCTCTCACCTCGCCTCCCTGGCTCCAAATTAGACCAGATAGGACAAGGTGAGTGGCGCAACAGAGAAAGAAGGGAGGATGCCAGAAATATCTCCCCCTACAATTTTTTTTAAGGGATTGGCTTCAAACACAAGTCTGATCCACTTTACAACTGGTGTGGTACTTGAGAGTGACTTTGAACTCTCCCTGGGTACAATGGCCAAATAGTGAAGACAGAGACAAGTCTGAATTTAATATAGCTGCTGAAGAGGGGGGATGGTGCAGGAGAGAAAGTTGCGGAAAAAAGTACAGAGATTATAACAAACACCATGTAATATGTTGAGTCAGAGAATGAAAAGAGAAACCTTTGTGTTTGATCTTTTGATGTAATGTTTCCATCAAAAAATTCCACAAAAAACATGACTGTGTGAAGCTGGATCAGAATAGAATCTGATATATGTCTCTCCTGTGTATCCCTGATTCTATTTCACCCTCAGTTTTCTGACTTCTCGAATAAATAATTAACACAAAATGAATTCATTACCCTTTCTCCCTTTATGTAAGTATCAAGTTACATACACAACCTCAAAACAGCACAATCAGTGCTACACTTGTTCAGTGCTCCTAAAAAAAGTTGTAATAAGTAAGTAATACACCCCCAGTTACCGTTAAATATTGCTCACTGAAGTGCCCTATAGGAATGACAGACAAACATCTTCAGTTGATCGTAATCAAATTTGAGTGGTATACACACACAAACACCCTCACACACACATCCTCTGTATCTTATGTCTCCAGCTGTCTCTTTTTTCCCCCCAGTCTCTCTCTGCTATACACTCTTTCCGCTTTTCTCTCTGGAGAGATTGATTTCTGTCACTGTGAAAAACACTCTTTTTTCACTTCAAACCGCACCCACTGATCAATTTTTTTCACACTGTGTAAACATTCATTGAGCCATGTGTTTGGAAATGTCATCGCCACTCCAGCCATTGGGTGGGCCATACATATTTCATCCGGTCCGACACCTATTCGATTTTATGTCAGCCAGCAATGCCATGTCTTGTCCCTGGGAGAAGTAGCCATGAAAAATTAACCATGCACACTTTCTAAAAGTTTCATATCTAATCTCCAAGACCTGTAAATTGGTAGCCACAAGCCAAAAAAACTGTGTTCTGCAGCTGTGACATGCAGGTTAAAGCTTTCCTTGCCTCAGACTTCAATTTAAGTGCTTTATGTTATTTGTTTTGGTATTTGTAATGCCTCAGTGTGATTTTTGCTTTGTTAGCTTTCTTTGAGTTGTTTTCAGTGTACAGTTTTACAGGCTTTCTCTCAGATTATACATCCTAGTAAGACATTATAAACTAAAGGAAGTACAAATGACACTATAAGAAAAGAAAGACTGGTTTTCTGTATGAGTGCTACATGAACTAATGCATGTTGTTCCTCACAGAGAACATGATTAAATACACCGGAAGCCCCGACAGCCTGCGATCCCGTACTCCTATGATCACTCCTGACTTGGAGAGCGGCGTCAAGGTTTGGCACCTGGTTAAGAACCATGAGCACGGAGACCAGAAGGAGGGCGACCGCGGCAGCAAGATGGTCTCAGAGATCTACCTGACACGACTTCTGGCTACCAAAGTGAGTCATCTGTGTTTTGGAAGATCTTGCATTTAATACTAATTTACTTACTGGTACTGGTTCATCTTAAATGTTTTCCTTAGGCTAAATTTACTATTTATTTACACGTGAAACATTTGCAGGGTATATGATTTAACAGGTCAAGACTAAAGCAAAAGTTTAGCTCACTGTCCCAACAGTGCATTTTTAACAGTGTGAGTAATTGTAATTTTCTTGAGGCGGTTGTTCAGGTTAAAGGTTAAAAGGTTACTATAGCCTCCAAACTGTGTTACCATGACTCAGTAACTTTATGTGAATATTCATGATAACTTTGGATAAGTCATCTCAGTTGAAAAGATTATTCAAATGTATTCCATTCCCTTAGGTCAAAAAGAGAAAAAAGATATTTTTGTTTGTTTTCACTTTTCATTACTGTTGTGTTGACACAGCAGCATATCAAAAAGGGTAAAGAAGAAAGACCAATGAAACAAGTTAAGGTGTTTCTGTAATAATAATAAAAAAAGATCAGACAAAAATAGAAACAGCTATAAAATGAGTTTCTTTGAATGTGCCTGCGATAATGACCTCCAGGAAGAAGAAAAAAAGAGTTAATTTGGTTTGGAGGGAAATGTGACTTTGATCCAACAGCTAAATGCAAATGACCAATCCACTACACTAAATCACCTTTTTGCTTCTTTTTTTTTTCATCAAGACATTCATTTTATCAGACACAGACTGAGGCATCAGAGAGGATCTAAGAACGTTCAGGCTGTAATTTATTGATTTGCAAACATTTGTTTGTTTTTTGATCCACTGTCCGCCTTTGTTTAGCAGTTCACATAGAGAAGATCAGCTCAATTCTGTGTATATAAATGTAAATACATAATACCAATAGTCTAAAAGTGCTTTCACACCAATTCTATTTGGTTCAGTTCAAACGAGAGTAATTGAAAATGTCTTGTCTTCATAGATTTGACTAATTTTTTACTATTAAATCCATCTTCTGGTTGTGAACTGTTCAGGAAGAAATTTTAGAATAATCAATCTATATAAGCAATATACAGTATTATACAGTTCATTTGGTAACCACGGTAACATGCATGCATGTCAACACGTTAGTCCAGGAGAATCCGTCACAGTCAAAATCAGTGGTTTGTTGTGCTTGTAGTTTTTTCAGTACGCAATAGCAAAGTCTATTAAAGAGTGTGTGACATAGTGACCCTAAATTAATCCCTCCAGTTATATTAATATTGAAGATGCCTCTTTGTCATCATTCATGACATGCAGTTAATCTGCACATCTAATATACTGTAACTAGTAATCCTAAAAAAACTAATGATCAGTTATTTCTTCATGTGACCTTTGTCAAAGGTTAAAGCACAGAAATCACTGGCTTGACAAACCACCTTAAGATTTATCTCTGTGTATACCTGAGAGAGCACAGGACAGATGTGCAGGCAGATGAGCAAAATCAGGTGATCAGACTCACAATGACAACAAAAACACAAGACACATATAACTTTGTTTAAACAAACAGCAACATATGAAAGAAACTAATAAATAAACAGACTGGAACTGTTGAATAAGAGGCTGGGGGTAAGATGGAGCAGCTGTCACATACACACGACACAAACTGTAAAGCTCTTCACACATCTACACACATGAGCACATGTCACCTCTCGGCCCCTGTGAGCCGCTCTATTTCCCTGCCATTATCCCATTCCAGAGTGCAGGAAAGGGGGCTTCTGACTGCAGACAGCACATCATCTTTGCAGATGGATTGTTTTTGTGAAATAACCAGTTTATCTTGGCTGGCCATCTCTCTTGGTGAGCAATGACTGGGCAGACAGGCAGTGTAATTGACTGCGTTTGGCTTTCACCTTGCCAATAAATACCTCTCCCTGGCAACGCCACTGACGTCTCTCATATTAGCTCCATCAGTGTCACTCTGACTGAGTGTGGGTACAGGGTGTGTTCATGTGTGTGGAGGGGCACAGGGAAGGATTGCGTTTTCTCCCCTCACTTGTACACTCAAGAGTGTGTGTTCATCTGCACCTTGCCGTGTCCCCCTCTTCAACTCTCTATTTCTATTTCGCCGCCATCCCAGCATTCTGATTGTTTGCTTTCCTCTCATTTCATTGAGGAGGCAGATGGCACCAAAACATCCAGATGACACATTGTGTTTAGAGTGCGGTCTAATGACAGGGTAGATGGTCGTGGGGGGATGTGTTGATAGCTTCAGCTCCACAAGGGAACAAGAGAGTCCTGTTATGATGACAGTGTTGATGCAGAAGTCCCCTTTGAGACAGAGGATGACGTAAAATGTCACAGCCTCAGCACTTATAGGTACACAGGGGTTTTGGTATCCACGCACACATATACATGCACATGCAAAACATAAGGTATTCCCTTGCCAGATAATGCAGACTGTCACTTGGAAGGCACGTGGGCTTGATATAGAGATATGTGATTCTATCTTCATAGAAAACGATAAGCTGCTGGGAATGAGGGTCACATAAGAATTATAGTCGTGATTGTCAGACTAACAGGATTCTCTCCTCCCACACTCTCCTACCTCTCTCGACTCTGTGATTCGGTCACCCACTCCAACCCAAATTGGATTTTTATTTGCCAGTGCCTGTACACACCTCATCTGCCACACTCAATGGCCTCTTTTCCTGATAGGAAACCTCTGTCGTTTCATTTCCATCCTTTGCCTCTCGCCTTTTCCCGTGCATCCCATCAGCTCATTCTTTACAAGAGGATTAGATTCTCTCACTCTCTGTCTCTCCCCTCTCTTCTCCTCCTCCTTAAAGTCGCCAACATTAAATCAAATTAGGGTCAATGGTGCAGTGTGGGAGCTAATCCTGCTGCACAAAGAGGCTTAGGAGATGCGCCTCCTGTTCCCAGATATTATTAAAAGTCAGCTATGAAATAACAATTTCCCCCATCAAAGCTGCAAGCAGATTTACGGGCCAGGTCTGTCAGATAGAAGTCACACATATAAACATCGTAGCTGGGGGACAAAGTGACAGGCACTGCACAACAAATATACTCACACAAGTTTATACCAATCTTTCTGTCAGTGTTAGGTATCAGTATGTTGCAAAATCCATTAGACGGTGACAATCTCATTCGTTGGTTCAGTGTTCGCTGTTCAATATGGATACTGGCTCAACATACTGAAACTGTAGACTATCAAAGATTTTTGTAATCCCATACAAGTCATTATTATTATTTCGCTGTTTCCTTTAAGTCCTTTGTATCAGTGTTACAGGCTGTATCAACCAGTTTCTAAGATACAAGTTATGAGTGAATGAAAAATTGCTTTGAGTAATCTTTTTTCTGTCTCTCCTCATCCTCCTCTGCAGGGTACGTTACAGAAGTTTGTGGATGACCTGTTTGAGACCATCTTCAGCACGGCCCATCGAGGCAGCGCCCTGCCACTGGCCATCAAATATATGTTCGACTTCCTGGATGAGCAGGCCGACAAACACAACATCCATGACCCACATGTTCGACACACATGGAAGAGCAACTGGTGAGTAGAGTAGTTTTTGAACTTGAATCTCCACATAACTGCTAATACAAAAACTATAAACTGAAATCAATATTTGCTGCATTATTTTTACATCAGTGTTGTGCCATTTGCACAATTTGTGGCCCTTTTCTTGTTTATATTATCACATTTCACATGGCATTGCCCTGATATTGCCCTGTGTCAGTGCCAAGCTTCACCACACGCCTCTTCCCTTCCTAATATCCATTAACCACAGGGGCATGTAATCTTCATTAAAGCCAACCACAAGGGGCTAATCCAATTGGCTGCCAAGACTCTCCATCTATTATCATGGATAACTGGGCCAAAAAATGCCTGTCACCGGAAATCTCCATAGTGACAAATGTACACTCTCAGGTGACGGAAGAACACCTTTAAATTAATATCCGCTGATTAATTTAGACCACACTGACCTCTATGAGCCCAACTTAAGAGGTTGGTAGGGGTTAAATAACCAACAGTGCACCAGAATGCGGTGAGGAGAGGAATAAAAAGGTGAAGAAAAGGAAGTGAACTCAGTGGGAGTTAAACGCACACTAATATCTCATTAGCCTCCTGGCCTTTGCCAAGATCCCAGCATGCATCACTCAGCCCTAGGCCCAGTAGGCACCACGGAGATGGGTGGATAAAATTGATGTGCATCAAGGGACAAATAGAGAAATGTTGGGAGGAACGGAACGGATAAGAGGGAGGCTTAGGAAAAGGGAGAAATATTTACATTACCGTCCAAGTTTTGGTCCTTTTCAGCATCTGTATTATTTGGCCATTTGCAGAGTGTGTTAAGTGTTTTCTGAGAGCGCAACGGGTCGCTCTTACATTAGATTTTTAATGGAATGGGCTCTCACTAGAGGGATGTGAATGAATAGCAATTTATCATAACGCATCCTCACAAAAAGCCACTTAGATTGCAGACAACAGTTTTTGCTGATGCCACCACAGATATCTTCTCTGTGTGGGATGTGCATATGCCTGTGTCTTTACTCCTCTGGCTGTGTATGCTTACCATAACCTTTAATCGTGTCAAAAGACTGCAATCGTGGCTGCAACAAAAGCCTTTATTATGTCTGATGGTAGAAAATAATAATACCAATGCCCCTCCCATGCAGGGCCCCTGTCCCATTAAACCTACCAAGCCCATCGTCATCATACACACCATTAACTTCAACCCAGGGCCCCTACACATCAGTGCTCCCCTCACCTATCATTCAGGGCTTCCCCACCATCATCAAAGCTCTACTGTACATTCCCAGATGTAGCCCGGGAATACTGATAAAGTATCCCATATACATTTAAACATGTTAGTATATTGTACAGATAGCAACCAGGATTTAATCTAGCCCAGAAAATGTTCTTTGAACCATGCAAATCAAGGTCAAAACACTGCAGAGCACTTTAGTGACTGCATTATTACTAACTATACACCTGCCTATGTCCCTACTTCATCAAGTTATCTGTGTGTATAAGAAAGAATTTTTGAAGTTAACTATGCCTGTGAATTTTCATGCAAGTTTAATTTGGATTAGCAGCAGTGTGTCAATGTCTCCTCTCATCCTCGCTCTTCTGTATTTGTTGTGTGTGTATTGCATGTTTGTTGTGTTGGCCTGCAAATGGGGAGAATTTTAATTATTAAGCAAAACTGGCAGACAAACCCCTCTTGTCTGCAAGCAGAGAAGCACCTATCTGCAGTAGTGCCATAATCCCATCCCACTCAGGTTGCAAATGGCATCACTTTTTTTTCACAATTTTCTGAAATCATTGAAGTCATACATCATGTCATTTACAGAAAGTTTTGCATAGTTTTAAGCCCTTTGCCCTGACATAAAGCTTCTGCAGTAAGGCAGTGCAACTTGCCATTCACATGAAAGGTCATGCCTATTTCCCCACTGAGGTACAGTTGGAACAGTGCCCAACCAGGTCACCTTTATAAAGCTTCTACTTCAAAACTCAGTTTGCTGCATGAAAGGGGTCAGGCTTGGTCAGTTCCCTGTCTGAGTTGTAAAGCCTTGAATTGGATGACCTGGATCATAACATCTGTGACCTTCTGCCTGGCAATGCCCAGCAACTTCATCAGGCCCATCTGCAGGAGTGAGACAACATCCCACAACTGCAGATTAAGAGGTTCACAGGCTCTCTGTGCCAGAGGTGTCAATCAGTGCAAACTGCAAGAGGTGGTTAGACATGCCAGTGAAGGACATGTTTTATTATTTTCATCGGAGAGTTAATCTTTTTTCAAAATATTTAAAACCACGCCTACCAGATAGTAAGCAGAGCTTTCAGTAGTATGTGTGGTTTGCTGTTTGACAGATACATTTGTGAATTCTGGTCATTAATCTGGTTCTACTTGAAGAAAGATTAGCAGAGGTGATTTTATATACTGTAGAACCTCATCAGTAGTCCTGGAGCACAAGTGTATTCTGAGCCATGCAATGCACTAAACCCTGGTGAGTAAAATTAATAAAGCAATTGTAGTAACAATGTCTAATATTAACTTATTATAGAGAGTAAATCTGCTTTTTTACTATACCACATACTTTTATTCAATCAGTTTGAATTGACTGCACTTTGTAGTACTAAATCGATGGACTGAGGAATAGTCTTTTAATAAAAGGGCTTTTTCTGAGTCTGCCAGCGTAATTCCTCCAGGATAAGAGATGTCCTTGATCTTGGCAGCTGATATTTAACCTAATCCCTGACCAAAAGGACCGATCATGGTCATCCTTCAGATTCCTGAAACTACTCAGCGTGAGTTAGCTGCAGAAAATTCGGTGCTTTTCTATTGTGCCCAGTTTCAACACAATAGATATGTAGATGTTATTATGGTGGTCATTTTTAACACACGAAATCATGTGGAGAACCTCATCGTTTTAGCATCTACCTCAAAGCACAGGGCAGCTGGGGCAGACTGTCAACAATAAAGGCAGCCCAGCAGTGGTGTTAATATCCCTTTGATCCATGCACCTAATCCCTCTAGATTCTTTGCTTAGATTAATTTTGAAGTCATAATGCAGAGTTTTTCCTTCGTCTGAGTCCAAATCCTCTTTTGTTAGATTGTACATGTGAATGGCTTTATGGTTGTGGGTGGTTGTGCTAGGATAAATGCTTAGTGGGATGGTAGGGGAGCACTGGTGGTATTTAAATGATTGCATTTCATTTTTTATTGTTTTTCCCCCCTCATTCTTTGATATTGTGCCACACAAAAATGCCAATGCAGGCTAGACCGCAGTGTCTTTTCTGTTTGATTTTTGCTGCATCAGCTACAAGCACATAGCCCAGAGAACAGTAAAGATATAGAGATCCAAGTAGCACTCAGCTCTTTCTTAATACCACCTGAGCCCTTTCACTGCAGCACACCGATAAAGCTGGCCCTATATCTATTCATTTTGGCAGAAACAAGCCTAGCAAGTAAACATACTTGTATATTTTTATTATTCTGGAAAGGCACAAAATAGGACCCTCTTGCACAAACAAGACAATATGAACTGTGTCACTGTGCGGCCCCCAGTGAGGACCCCTGGACACTGCTGGAAAAAATGAGAGCCAGCCACCACCTGGTTTTAAAGATAAAGGCTTTATTGAATTGAGCACAAACATCAAACAGAGCACATCAGCAACAGCAGGGCCCGTGTACTAGCAGTGCAAAGTGAATGAATCCTCGTCCCCCTTCTGGTGCATAATATGTTCATGTCTATTGCCTGGCTGGCTGTTGCAAATATAAAAATGGCTTTAGGGACTTAATCTCAGAGCTGTTCAACCGGATACATACTGTTGTTTTACTTAACACCCTCTGTTCAGTTCTGTGACAGTAAGCTCAAATAGCCATGCAAACACAAGAACAATTTGTGCAAAAGTCATTTTAATGACAGGAAGCCTAACACAGCACAATGTTTGTATTAACTTTGTCTTTTTTGTCTACTTTCCTGCAGCCTACCTCTGCGTTTTTGGGTGAATGTGATCAAGAATCCCCAGTTTGTGTTTGACATCCATAAGAGCAGCATCACAGATGCCTGTCTGTCTGTGGTGGCCCAGACCTTCATGGACTCCTGCTCAACCTCAGAACACCGCCTTGGGAAGGACTCACCCTCTAACAAGCTGCTTTATGCCAAGGACATCCCCAGCTATAAGAGCTGGGTGGAGAGGTGAGCTGTCAATAAAAAGTACACATGCACAGACCAAACACTGGATGGAGCTCTTATGTGAGTGAAAACTTTAAGAAAACCAGGTTCAGTCATATTTCATCTCAACACACACAATGCAATTGTGGCACAGTAATCTATGGGCCATGAAACACAATCCAAATTATAACACAGTGGGAATGGATGGGAGTGCCCAAGGCAAGAGATCTACAGTCCAGAAAAGTCAGTGTGTTGGGAGGGAGTAGAGTGTGTGGAAAAAAGAGAGAGATTTTTTGAAAGTAGCAGGCAGTAATTTGTTAAAATGAGAGTTTTATTAAATTTATTTGTCAGCAAGGGAGGCGAAAAGGTTCTGAATAAAAGATGGGTTACTGTGAAGCGGTTCAGAGTATTTATGTGTTGGTAGCTTTAGCACTAGGGGAGCCTGAGGACAAAAATGTATGTGTGCTGCTTGAATGGGTGGAACCAAATGAGAGGCTTCAGGCTCTGGACCATATTCATTAGTCCTGCGTGTGTCTCAAGTCTCCCATACACATGTATAAGGAAATTGTGATGGTACTTTTCTGATTCAGAGATATGTTTAGGTACTCGAAGCATAAAAATTATTCATGTGGGCAGAGCGTGCAGCGACTGCTGTAGGTGGCAGCATAAGCAGAATGTTTAGTCGCTCTTTAAAATATTTTCAGGGTTTAAGCAGATAATACACACTGTTCCTAAAGACCAGTTATGAAATCTCTGTGCATGTGCAATGATGCCTGCTGTTCAAAGAACTTCTCTCCTGAAAATGATAAAACTGTTACTAGACAAACTACCTTAACATGCCACCCAGGGTGAAGGAACATGCCACCCAGTGCAATGTTTTGGCTCCCTAATATGTTTTAATAGTTTAACAACAATGAAGGTCTAATTTGGATAGTGGTAAATACTTATAAGTAGGATGAGTTCATTGTTGGTTTGTCAATTTGGAGATTTGTTGACAATAAGAAAACAAAAGACAAAATGTCCAACCTTATTTTTTTACTGCTTTAGCAATGTATCATTGCAGTGTCATGAGTGAACACCCTCCATTGGAACTGTGTTATTCAGTTAGGAAAGCCTCAGTAATATAGTAATGACTGAGTAAGAGTGGATCTAGTGCTGCTTCACTCTGTTGTCCAAGCATGCCAATGTCAGGGTCATGCCAGGGAGAGGATTTAAAAAGCAGAATGCAGCAGCTATGAACCAAGACCGGAAAGGGAAAGAATACAAAGTGAACTCTGTAGAGGCACAGAAGAGGTGTCCTTCTCTCTCTCCTTCATGCTGCAGCTTAATTATAAAGATAGGACATCCTTACCTGGTGAGCAGGCTAATGGAAATATTTGTTACTTTTTCTTTGTTACTCTGTAGAGACGAAGCACATGTAGTCCATGATTTTTTACAATGCAGTCTACAAAGATAACCACATGAAATGCTGACATCTGCAGGTGTGCATATTCAGCAGTTTGTTATATTTTTATTTAGGGTTGGTGCAGTTGGACAGAGCCATGATATCCCAGAGCTTTTAACTTCTAATGTTGATGTTATATTTATTTGGGGTAATTTGTGAAGTGAAGCGAGTTTGTGCGATGTTGACAGACAATGACAAATGCATCACGGCTGTCATGACAGTATTTGTTTACATTATGTGTTTGCATATGGATCAGTACATTTGCTTGTCTAATGTTTTGTGGCTTTTTGATTAAATTAAAAGCAAAATATATTACATAGCTAATAATTTATCACAATATACTATATCAATATACTATATCAGTACTAGGTCTTAAAAGAGTATTTTAAAATACCCTAACAAACTTGTCTATCTACTTGTCTTGTCTACACTTGATGCATTGTGACAGCACGTCACATAAACCAGTTTCTTTTTTTCAGAGACAAAAGTTGGACACCACTTTATCAAAACACTGGATTTTAGATTTGTGGGTTTTTTTGTTTGTTTGTTTTTAATATATTAAAAAAAAAACTTTTTTCTGTAAACAAGCACACCTGGTCTCTACACTAACAATTCCCTACTAGCAGCTCCCTGCAACTGCCCTCCAGCACTGAACAGGTGTTGATGTGTGTGTGACCTCTGTGCAAAGGCTATGAGCAACACCCACCTGCCTTTCCTTTGCTCAGTTTGCTCTGAAGAGTTGCTTCCTGACAAATACTGTCTCTCACATACACATGCACAGTAAGAATTATCCAGCCAAACACGGGCCTGTCCTCGAGCGGCTGGAGCTACAGGATTTTAATATGTAAATAACCTGCTTTAATTAACATAGTTGATGGGGGCAACACAGCTGCTACTGACAGTGACTGATTGCCTTTACCTCATTGCAGTGTATGTGTTGCAGTGTTCAAGGTTGAAATCCAAGGCTTGTCAGTGTCTACTATGACTCCATTTCAGTCATGTTACTATGCAACCCACTTGTTGTCTCTTTGCTACATGCATTAAATATCTTCAAAGAACTGCAAGGAGTAAATAAGCTCTGAGGAAAAGGCGGCACTGCCTACATTAAAACACAGCACTGGGTGTATTCCCAAATCATTTACAGTTTTTCTAACAATGTTCTCAGCAGTAAACATGTTTCTAACAAGTGTTTGCTTTGTTTTACCTCCCCCTCTTTTTCAATAGGTACTACTCAGACATTAATAAAATGCCAGCGATCAGTGACCAGGACATGAACGCCTACTTGGCAGAACAGTCACGGATGCACATGAATGAGTTCAATACCATGAGCTCTCTCAGTGAGATTTACTCCTATGTGGGCAAATACACTGAGGAGGTATGTAATACTTTAGCTGAGATACAGTGCACATCTAGACAATATCTGTTCACACAACCATTGTTTTAGGAAAGACTTGAAAAACTGTGAACCTGTCCTTTGAATTATATGATTAATTATGCCCTAAAGAAACCCATGCAGTCGAGGTTGATTTAATTTTTCCTGCATGCATAGTGTCTCGAATACTCTTCTTTGGCTGTGTAAGGCTCAACATGATTTCCCTTTTATTGGGTCAGCCCCTTTGTTGAACTGCAGTGACTTGCAAAAGGACTATTTTCATTGTTCATCCCATCCCCAGTGAAAAATACAATCTTTAAATATCCAACCTCTGTCAGCATGAAAGGTGTCTCTCAAATGTTTGTAACTTACTCCTTGGCGAAGGACGGCAGCTGTAGTCTGCTTGGATTCCGGCAATCACAGAGTGACAGAAAAAAGAATCAAAATATATGTTTCAACAATCATTGGCTTGGCAAGAAATGTCAACATGCTTTTTCCCTGATGCTTCAGAGCGACATGGAAGTAGCATATTTAACCATATAGTGAAGAATTTGAGTGTCCTTGGTAACACCTATGAATCCAAGCTGTCAGCAGCTGCTGGAGGAAGCTACACCCACCTCAGAGCCACCTTTTAAGACTACATGGAGTGCCTATTTGACGCTAAAAGGGTGTGTTTCAGTACCACTAAAGCTTTTTTTAGGGTTGGCATCTGTGTGTTGGCAGTTGTCAGTACACCCAGCAGTGATACAACATGTCATTAGAATGCTGAATTTATTATAGTAGATATTGCCTACAGGAAATATTGAAATAGGCAAACAAATGAAAATTTTTAAAAACACTGCACGATTCTGTTATCACCCTCCATTAGTAACAATCATATCCAAACTGAAATTGATAGCACTTCTGTTATGCTTAGTACATCCAGTAATGTCTTTGTGTGTCTGTGTTTACTTTACTGTCCTGCTGGCAGATTGTGTGTGCACTGGAGCAGGACGATGCAGCCAGGAAACAGAGGCTGGCCTTCAAGCTGGAGCAGGTGGTGGCCTTCATGAGTCTGGAGAGCTGAGGACCGCACTTCCCAGGGCGCACTGGGAAGAGACCCCGTCAGAAACCGAGCCGTGCCTGAGCGAAGACCTGTCCCCATCTTTTTCATCATGTGACTTCCTCCCTCCGCCTTTCAAAGATGATAACTTCTTCCTTGACCTTTTTTCTGCTTCCTCTTCCCCCAAGAAATATTTTTGTTTTCCTCATCCACTCTGCTGCATAGACTAGTTTACCTGAATATCTGAGGGGTGGTTCAGAGCTGAGGTTGACGTCTCCCACAGTGCAATGCAGGGGATCCCTCAGCTTCACCACAGGGAGAGCTTCAAGGGGTGATTGCTGGAAAGCTGGCCATATTGGCATACTTCAGTCCCCCTGATGGAAGAAAAGATGGGAAAAAAACATTTTTATGTTGCCTTCAAGAATTTACACTAAAAACCATTATGTTGGGAGTCCATTTTGTTGAGAACTTTTTTCAAAATAGGATAGATAAAATAAAACCATCTCTAGAGTCCAGTTTATTGTAGTTCTATATTCAATATACGGAATCAAGAGGAAATATCAAAAATGATGACTGCAAGCCAAATGAACACCTCTGAAGAAAATTAATGCAAGGTTGGTTTGCCAAGTTTACACTGTACCTATGAGCAAAGCATACATATCTGCGAAATTTGGGGTGAGTCCAGGCAAACCTAGAATGTTCTTTCAATGTAGCTGGAGTTGTATTTAAGATAAAGACTGATGGGGGGGTAGGAAAGGATTAGTGCTTCTCTGAACTTTTCCTTTATTGAAACTTGACTCTTGACACTTAAACTTTACAAACCAGAGCATCCCCAACCTATAGCCCTTTGCAACATTCGCACATTTTTCCTGCCCAGCGTACATTTACTTAAAAGAAAATGCTCATGATTTCTGCTTCCATCTGGCTTATGTGGCTACTGCAAATTAAACTATTAGACAAAACCCTGGAGGCCCCGACCTAAGTTGGATCCTCTGTAAGAAGCACACAACGAACTCTGGACGACAGTGTTTTGACTGCTAATCCAACACCAGGAGCAGTCTTTGTCTGGCTCTTGCCACTTCCAATCTTGTGTCGCCATGGCGATGGTCTATCAAAAGCACACACACATGCACAGATACATACACAATCAGCAGCTGCCCAAGATCCTGACTGCCCAGATATCTACGCCAACCCTGGAGGAGGTAAAGGGAAGAGCTGACTGAAATGAACTGGGTAAGAAACTGCTTGCTCATTAAAAATAAGAGGAACGATTCAGTACAGTGTAGCCAGAGACGGCTGACTGCTACCTAAAGGGGCTCAGTTGAGAGAGAGTAGCACTTCTTTCCCAGGATGTTCTTATTTAAAGACTTTTGTGTGGAGAAATCAAACAAGATGGACTTAGTTGGTCAGCCAAAAACCAAAGGAGCTTGAAATTTTCAAAACGGTCAAAAATGTATTTGTAAAGTGCCACTGAGGAAATGAGAAAAATGGACTATATGTAAAAGACAACCACTTCTTGGACAAAAAAAAAACTATTGTGTCTGGAACTTTAAGAAACCTGTGTGATTTTTCTGACCTCAGTGTGTCGAGGTGAGAGGCTGTGTGGGCGAGGTGATATGATCCTCCTTTCTCTTTCCATCGCCCCGGGTTTCTCCAGTTCTCGGCACACCGTTCACCCTTGTGTCCGGCTCCTGACTAGCCAGTTTTCTTTTCTGTTTTGCACAAGCGTTGGAGATGGTAGCTAGTTGCATACGGCAAAACCCCAACTCTTGAGTGTGTAACTGTTGAGGCGCGCTTGTCTGTATTAGTGTAGTTGTCCTCAGTGGCGGCAGGGGGCGGCCTTCTCCATGCCTCAAAAAAAAAAAAAAAAAAAAATCTGAAAAACGGAGCAGGAACAGAACAAGAAGTGAGCATCACGGCAGGATAAACAGAAAATGATAGACATTAAAAGTAGATAAGACTTGTTGGATGTGAACCCCCACTACGGGAGAGAGCGATTGAAAGAGAGATGATGGAGGCACCCTCCGTACCTTTTGACCTCTGCCCTTTCTTTTGCCTTGACAACGTGCCCCATGTGGTGATGTGAATGTGTGAAGACCGCCCTAGGTCCACCTTGGGTCTTTTATTGGCTTTTTAAGCGCATGTAAAACGTAAACAATTTAAGAAACTTATTTAAAAAAAAAAAAAAGAAAAATAAGAAAATTAAGCCTTGCAATGATGATGTGGATGTGTTCTTTTATCTTTCTTTTGCTTGGAAGAATCGAGATGGAAAAAGTGGATTGTTCATGTAATAAAAACTATAACTTTCGTTTAAGGTGGAACCTTTATCCAGTTCAAACCCTACTGCAGAACCTCATGCCCATGGTTTTTGTGAAGTGTTAGATGCTAAATAAACACAGATATTATATACCCTTGCATGTTGACCTATTTGGATGGTATGAAATGGAACTGTCTTGCTCAAAGATATTTATGTACTTCTACTACTACTACTAGGGACTTTAAGTCATTTACAAACCAACTGTTCATTTTAAGATTATTGATCCCACAAAGAACAACACAATTACCATCTTTCTTGTCCTGTTTCCAGTGTCCTCCATTATAGTCCATCAGTGTTTTGTGACAGCTGTGTCTTCTCTGTGGTTTAAGTTTTGCTACACAGAAGATGCAAGTAGAGTCTTGCTCTGTCTTTGCTGCTATTACATCTTGTTTTAGCGTTGTCTTCTTAATTAAAAATCATAAGCTTTTTTTTCTCCATCAGTTGAGCCCAGAACACAAAAGAAACATTTTGCGTGATGAAGCCCTCTTTTCGAATAAAATAAAAAAGAGGGGCATTCATGAAAACAAACAGATCAAGTTCAACAGAGGTTCATTTCAAAAAAGTGACAAAATACTGCACCAGTTTGCCCCCATGTATGTCACAAAATCCAGATGTTACTATCCCTTTCAATGTCTCTTCCAAAACACCTGAAAGAAACAATGTATGAATAAGGTTTATCCTATAGATGAACAACATTCTTACAGGAGAGACACAAAAGGCTGATAGTAAACTCAGTTTGGCAGGTGACTGGTTCTTAGCCCTTATGTCAAATGTTTGAGATATTCAAGTCATTGTCCATTAATTGCTATCTGCAGCTTTACAGTATGATGAATGTATGTTTCAACTTGGAGGGGTACATTCACAAGGTGTTTGCTGGACACGTTATGTAGTAAACATATCAAACACATTAATATCTGGTATTTGAAGATGAGGGGGAATGAGGAATAATTTCGCAAAATTAATGGTTAATTTTTTAGGATTAATACTTTAAGAAATACAAATGAAACTTTTGAAAACTAAACTTATTTCATTCATGTAGCTAGTATACTGTGTCTACATACCACAAGTTACCCCTCAGAGTCCTGGATTGTCATTTGTGAATCTGCCCCCCAGTGCAACATCCTGTCTTTCATTTCTCCCTGACCCATCCCTTCTCCTGCAACAAAAGGTTGTCTGCTAGTAGCCACCTCGTGTTGCCAAGAGCACAGATAAAGTTTCCACCTTCAAACGTTTTGTAGGAACTAAAAATGTCCTCCTAGCTCAGTGTTATAGCAGGTGTTACAGAAACATGCTAGAAAAGACTTTTACTAGACCATATTTGAAAGATAAAGAGTATCTTATCAAGAGATGAAAACGAAACCTGGGGGATATAAGGCGAGCTTCTCTAACTTTGTTATAATTAATTGTATACCTGTGTATGTAAATATAATGCATTCCTATTTTGCAGTCAAGAACAAAATACTATTTGTAATATAGAATAAACTTTATTATGAAACCAAGCATTTCATGATTGTTTTTGTTCTTTTGTGTTGGTTTGCTAATTGACAGCAGCTACATTTGGAAAACACCATGGTCTGAATATAAAAGTACTATGAGCCAAATTTAGCTGCTCTGGGAAACACAAGGCCTCCTGATAAATATTTAAAGTTCCCGTCAACCTCTACGTGAGCTTCTAACTGGGGATGGAGCGATGCCAACAGTTTGCTGAAGTCACCAAAATCTCAACAAAAAAACAAAAACCTCTAAAAGGGTAAGTTGTTGTGTGCACTAGCAGATGAAAGAAAACTAACACAGACACTTGGGGAGATGTCAGTCCTTTGTGTTTCACCACACAGTCCTGAGATCACGTACAAGCTGACGACATCTCGGTGGGTGTACTATGGCAGTATAGTGGCTTTAAATTAAATATTGTGGCCACCGTTTCTAACACCAGTCCAAGCCATAAGCTACTGTATACATACTGTCCAACACCATACCCAGTGTTATATTAAACTTGATGCAATAACCAGTGACAAATAAAACATGATAAAAGCTTTCAATTACAGACCAGACTGTGTGTCAGCTAATGGCTCTAATTTTCCTTTCCATCCCAGTGACAAGTGGTACATCAAACAGGCTGGGTGTTCAGGGATGTTGTGGCCATCTCAGGTCTCCTGCTGTCTGGTGCCAGACAGAGCAATAAAGAATATCTACACACAGATGTGCAGAGATGCATAACAAAGAGCCATGTCCATTTTACTCTGGGATTTCTTATTTTTCTTTGTGTTGTCTGAATGCATGTCAGACACCAGAGCAAACTGAACTATATAGTAGTAGGACGAGACCTCTACCATGAAAAGATAAATGATGTACATCAACATATTTAAGAAAAGTCACCATGACATGCCACTATGTATCAGAATCCGTCAATGGCAGTAATGATCAATGAAACTGTCAATGTAGTCATGTGACCAATCCTGGTAAATCTGTCATCATATTTACAATCTGCCAAGGTGACAGCGTGCCTGGATATTAAAGAGAGTGGGAGATGACACTCTGATTGGTTTACCGTGTGTTACGGCCAAAACACGCCCGGGACTTAAGCAGTGGTGGCTGGTTTATGCGGGGCGCTGGAAATATCTAGAGAAAGTTTGCTTAAACATAGTAAATATAAATTAATTAGATAATGCTAAATAATTATGAAATAAAAAGTATTTGTTTGTAAAATGTGCCTGTTTGTCTCTCAGCACCTGTCAGCATTCATTATAAATTGATTATTAATTTCTATATGTACTTCCTGTGTGCACCGCTGGCCTAATGGGAGTCAATGTAAGCATAGACATATTTATTATGTCTATGAATGTAAGTCCTCAAATTTATGATAAGCACATGACATGAAGCTGCTCTCTGATTGGCCTCCCTCTGTTTCCCCACGGACACGCCCACTTTTATTGGCAGCGAATTGTTGATGTTTTAAGTCTTTTAAATTCTGGCTGTCTTTCACGCCTTCCTGTCAGCTGTAGTTTCAGGAGATTACTTTAAAGTGGAGCCGCGGAAATTGAAGATTATTTGTATTATTAATTTCTATACAAAAACATAATTTCACAAGACTTTAACTAGAAGACAATAAGAGGATAAAGCAGTTTAGACTGGACCGGCTTCAGCAGCAGCAGGTGATGGACGACGGGCTGAGACCCGGAGCTTCTCCCGCTCCTGTTATGATAAACGGAGCTAGCTAGCTGGATGTGACTTATTCCTTGCTATTGCTTTATCTGTTTGCTCATTTAAAGTGTCAGCACTGAAACGTTGTGGACAACGACAGGCGAACAAGACCTAAAACATGTCTCTGAAAAAATGCAAACACTAAAGTAGCTGCAGCCACCAAGACAATAGCATTCAAGCTAAGTTGTTTTTAGCAGGCTTAGCATTGCTGAGCCCTTTCTGCAGCTGGCCACATGTGGACCTCCGCTATGCCAAGCTCCACAAGAAGAACAGATTCAGTCAGTGGCTGCATCCAGCAGCTCCAACAGGACATATAAAAGATCTGGTAGTAGCTGCATTCCTCTTATTAATACTGTAAACGGTTAAAAAGACCTCTATAAAAAGACATAACTATGAAGTGCAGAAAATTTAAATACGTAAATGCAGGATAAGAAATGATGGAAGTAATTTTGACTATTACAGTTGATTTGGGGTTCATTATTAAAATAAGAAGTTAAATAAGTTATGCTTCATCACAGCAGTGTATAGGTATAGTGCTTAATGCGCCATCTATTGTCATGTTTAGATATTGCAACAACTAACATATTACAGCAAAATCAGGACTGAAGGCACAATAACTAATATATATATGGTGGTGTCTCTTTTTAAGCATTTTACCTTATTGATAACTCTGCTTTAACTGCTGGTAACTTTAGGTGATGTGAGTGAAATGGGTATTTTATCATGTCTAATTATATTTTTTTATTCCTCTCTCTGTGGGTGTGAGATACCATACTGGGACAAACCAGGGAACATTATAGTGTGTTGTGTTGTTTTTAGATTAGTTTTCCTTTATTTTTATTTTTTTTTCTATGGTATGAAGTGGTGCTATGGTTTGTTTGACACTAACTCTAGGACCACCAACCATCAAACTGCGCCCCCCCAAACAGTTTTGTCACCAGCCGTCACTGGACTTAAGTCTGACCCTTTTCCGCCGTTAAAATAGCAAAAGTGGATTTGGATACGCCCAAAAGGCACTTGCACCACGCGCTTCACGCCTTGCGCTATAGATCGTTATAATAGGGCCCTAAGTATTGAAATTGATATATTTTTTCACTGCACTGGAATAAAGAAGCTAAGGTTTGGAATAAATCTTCGCACACTCATGCTCCGAGTGTACAAATAGTAAATCAGCAATCATACTGTGAAAGACTATCTTTCTAAGAGCAGGGATGTAGTCTAGCACACACTGATGACATCCAAACATTGTCATTACAGTAAACCGTGGTTGATTTTGGCTTACAAAGCAACCTCCCCACCCAATGACAAACCATTTTATATTGGGCAGAACAAAAAATAAACATATCTGCCAGTAAGAACAGAATGAACAAAGTTGGGCCAACAAATCAGCTACAATCCACTTGACTGGTTCAGTCTGTGTGAACCAGTAGATAGTAGCAGTAGATATTAAATGTACTGTACAGAGACAGGTGTTCAAGTGTTTGTATCCATTGTCCATTATACTCCTAACACTACCATTTCTGACAGGGCTAAATATACATCATCAATAAATATCATCCAGATGTGAATTTACAGACAACTTCCTAACTTTTAGAATTTTTCCATCCCAAGTTAGATTTGATAGTTAAAAATTGGCCAATAATGAATAATGAATTTGCTCATTAATGAGTAAGACTGGCTCACTGGGTCTGGACCTCTCATTGTGTTTGACTCTAAGTCAGCCTGTGATGCAAATGCTGCTTAGCTCCTAATCTGAGTTCAAATCCGAGGATCTTATTTATTGTCAAGAAGCAGGTTACAATAGCTTCTCTGGTCTAATGAGAGGTGTTTCCTGACATGATGTAACCCTTGTCATTATAATGCAGGGAAAGCACATTTCCACTGCCAAAAATAATTAGGAAAAGATTAGTTGAACCTGTAAGCTTCTTCCACTTGAAGCCAATCTAGAAGACCTGAAGCCATTCAGGAAATCAAAGCGGGAAAGCCTGCCTCTAAGCACATGTCAGTCTACAAAGCTTAGCTGTAGTTCTGCTAATACTGCAGTAAATTCATAGCTGCTTTATTTTACCATACAATCTGCATTATTCAACATCATACATCAAAGGCAGTCAAAATACACACTTGTCATTTTCTGTTTTCTTGTTGAATGGCTCATCAGCTTGGTTATCTCACTAACACAGCTTCCACAGAATTTTTTTTTTTTTTTACATATATCAGAACCCCAATATAACAAGGCCATCTTGAAACACCTCCACATGACAAATATGACTTTCAAAGTAGGGGTAAGCTAAGAAAAAAAAAAAAAGAGAAGTAAATGGAAAACAGGAGTGACAGATTGGGAAATAGAACATTCTGTGTAGCAAAGAAGGGCTGGGGAAGTGTGAAGTGTAGAAAACAAAGTGACGACCCGCTGGAGGGGTATGCCCATAGATGGGAGGCTGCGGCACTCCAACAGACAGAGCAGTTGATGGGGAGGCAAGATTGAATTGGCCCAGTGTCACCCTCCATATACCAACCAGTGAACTGGGAGTAATGGGTGAGAAATAGAAAGAGTGAAGGTGGAGGGAGAGAGAGAGAGAGGTAGAAAGGAGAGGGAGGGCCGCCAAGTGTCACCCTAATTTTCTGACGAGAGAGCTGGGAATAATGGAAGGGAGGAGAGAGGCAACTCTGAGGGGTGATGGGTTGAGAGAGGTTGGATGGAGGTAGCGAAGGGGGCAGGATGATAGAGAGTCAGCTATGATTGCTTTGCACCGGGGGTGGTTTTCCACACTCCCATGATCACCACAGCCCTTTCACCCTAAACCCCCACCCTGCCGTCACATCCACATACACACAGATGTGATGTGGCCATGGAGAAAAAAAATAAAAGATTATGGTCTGTACACATGGAGATAGAGTGATGGACGCACAAGGAGAAAAAGAGAGAAGTTTGAGGCAATCAGTGTTAGAGGGCATACAGGGTTACGGGACTGGATAATCAATATGGCTGAGCCTGCTGCTTTGGGGACTTGAACCCATATTCATTCCCTGGCCACCTCAGCCTAAAAGACTTATCTTCAAGAGAAGAGACTATTAGATTTACTGTCAACAGAGCAATTCAAAAGATTAATATCACTCCATCAGCTGTTGTGTCAGTTCTCTCACAAAAAAGACACGCATGGGTAACAGGTCCAAAAGGGAAACTAGTGTGACGTTGGAGAAAAACACAAGGAAACAAATGTTAAAGAATTGGAAGTGGCATGCTGTGCACATAATGGCATACTGACATATGGAGACTGCAGAGAACATTACATGTCCATCATTTACAATGATGGCACATACAGCTCAGTTATCTTGAGGTATAAAAACACTTCAAGCTTAGTAATGGTTTGGCCTGGCTAATGGTGCCAGCCTGTCTCCTGTCTGTGATGTATCTCTAACACTCAATGGCTTTGGAGCATAAAGACGGCAAAGGAAAAGAAGTGGATTTTATCTGAGACTTAGAAGTGTCAAACTGTACAAGATGCTATAAGCTTAAACCTTTTTCATCATCTTTTCTCCTTTACACTTTTTTTCCCCCTAAAAGGTTGCATCTTAAAGTTCACTCATCTTTCATACCACAGAATGTCTGGAAGCTATTAGCGTTTTTTAATGACTCTGTAACACTAAAACAGTTAGTTGAGCAACTGCAATAACTATGAAAAATTGAGTTAAAATATTTTGGCTTTTGCTATAACATCCTGTCAAAAAAAATTTAAATAATCCATTCAATCTCTTTCCTTGCCAAACATAGTTATTAGAGCATCTGGGTATTGCCTGTGATTTGGAGTTTTGGAGGGAGGTTTCTGGTGTGGCTCCCTGTCATGTGGATAACTGGATATTTTGTCTACTGCCTGAATAGCAGGATGGATGAATTGATGATAGGACTGCAGCCTGGACATTGGTTGACGGGTCTAATTTCGGCAGTGGACTCGGAGATATTGACAACTGCACATGAGCAGATGGGAGCAATTACCGATATTAGTCTATTCTCCTCCGTCTGCTCTGTCTTGGTAAACATTTGTGTTGCTGGCAGCAGCAGGGAAAGAGTGGGAAAGAAATCAGACGGACTCAATGTTAAAGCCAGGAACACCCCTAAACAGTACAGATGGAGACTGAAGAAGTCCGAGTTCAACAAAAGGTTTGAGAACAAAGACGCTGAAGTAACCTTCAAGCTGGGACAGGGTGTGTTAAGTATGCGTTAGTTAAATCAATGAATACAACCAAGTGTGTGATCATTCAGCTTACTGCATAAGAATCTAATATTAGGAGTCCAGTTTATGTTCAAATTATGTTTTCGATACATAATTCTTCTCTTTCACCAACTACGACCCTCTGACCACCACCACTGATAAATCAGCTGCACCGTACAGAGTCTAGACACATCCTGTTATGCTAAGAATTGCCACTGATCTTACAGAACCCTGCTTCTGCCCACACTCAAACACACACATACTCTCACACACACACACAAATACACTACATGCTCTGAAGTCCTCCTTTATGGGCTCCACAAATCTTCTCCCCCATTTCAGCTCCTAATCAATAACAACCATGCAATTCGTTCTAAATTGCACATTTGCTCCCCGGGCTCCAGCACCATATGCTCTCACCGAAACACGAATTACCAAAGCTGTGTGAGCCTATACAACATAGTAAATTGATTATCTGGTGGAGAGGTACATTGAATTTATTATTACTTTATTGTCCGCTTACATGTCCAGCACGTTCGTCCTGTTGATAATGGATTATAACTGTGCAACAGACAGGTACGAATCCAACAATCCCACTGCTGCATAAACACGGCAACATTCTTAAGCTACAGGAAGAGGAAATGCTTTTCAGAAAGTAATTGATTTTGCTCAATGCTGCAACAGATGTACGCTTTACTGTTCTTCCTCATGTTACAAACTATCACAAAACCCTCTTTAGCCATGAATTATACCATTGCATTCAAAACATGTAACAAAAGCAAACTTTCTAATTGTAAATGTATAACAGCCTACTGGTTGTTTCACATCTGAAACTACTGTTTGATGGAGCATCTTTTAGACCAGTTCTATACACTCACAACAAAAAACACTTCATATCATGTAATAATCATCCTCTCAGCTCACGTGGTTGCTACAAGGAATAGTTCGACATTTTGCTTCTTTGCCAATTTTCTTGGCTGATCACAGCAACTTCCTAGAGTCTATTGGTTGCCTGGCAACCTCACAACACCAACAAGACTGCAAGTCATCCCAATATTCCGGCACGTAACCCTCTGTGTTATTTTTACACTTTGTGAAGATTAAAAGTGAGCTTTAGTTTAACTAGCTTTAAATGAAACCGTAGTTACAGATAGCAAAAGTTACTTTTTAGAAATAAGATTTTTATCCAGTCATAGGATGACAAATATTAGACATCATGCTATTTGGTATTCACAGTGGTTTGATTTTTTTTCGTATTCATTGCTTCATTCAACAGATGCAATAGTGGCATGAAACAGAAGGGGTTATCAAATGCATCACTGCTCCCATGCAGCATAAAAATATATATTAAAAATATGACAACATTTCTCCTGTTTAGTACATAATAAAACACTGTTTATGATATTACATATTTGAAAATTGAAAAATCATTAATCAATCATTGTCAGAAGAATCAGTGTTTCTGAGAGCTGCTCCAGTGGGCTAGCAGACAAAGGGCAGCCCTCTATCATAGCCAGCCACCTGTGGGCTTTTGTCCCTGGCTCAGGCACGCCACTCATACTCCCATGTTAGACTGTCTACAATGGACGGGAGCCCATCAGATGGGGTCTGTGCTGGCCCATCTCTGTGGGCTGACAACTGCATGATCCACAAAGAAGAATCCCACCAGACGCAGTCAAAAAGAGATGAACACAAATATCCCCCACAAGCCCTTTAAACAAAACACACCATTCACGAACAAAGCTGTGCACGTTTTCACAGCTTCTCCCGCACCAACATTATGAATATGAATGACCCTCTGGCTCAGACTTTAGCAGGCTGTGCCATTCTGCACGGCGTTCAAACCCTCAAGATGTCAACACAAAGACAGAAGGGCAAACTGAGAAACAAATCTGACAACACAGTGTGGGCTATAGGCACTAGCCAGCTAAAAAAGAGCTTGTCCTAGTATTGTCCAAATGTGTTTTATTTAGCAGAGCAAATCTAAACAGGGTGCACTGACTTCCACAATGCAGTAAATGCCCATGTGGTGTTCTAAAAGTAGGTATTTCAAGGGGATGACTATTCAAGACACTTGTGACGACAGCTTGCTGAGAGGGTACAGATTGCAGAGGGGTAGGAACGATGGCAGAAAGATCGTCCTCTAATCCAATTCAGCGGCAGCCATTTGAATAATTGATGTGGGGACATAAATTGGTCCATTCCAGATGTCCCCTGCTCCCTTAATCAATACTGATTCCCTTAATCAATGGTTGGCTGGCCAGCCCAAGGCTTTGGCTGTTCTCCCCCTGCACAGCCATGCTGCAGCCAAAGCTTCCCACAGTCTGAGTCACAGGTGGTTGGCTGCAAAGTGGCTGTTTGCGGTGATAGGCTCTGGGTAATTGAGGCTCTTACCCTTCGGGGCTGCGGTGGTGAGAGTGGTGATGGGGACTGCAGATTGGTTTGGTGTCTGGAGGAGGCACATGGCTTCCACTGGGAAATGACTGTAGAGAGATTCCAAGACTGTCTTGAAAAGAAAACTTTTCTCATGTACAGACTGAATTGATTAATTAAAATGAGGACAAACATGGGAGGATACTATGTTGGTAGCTAGCTAGACTGATCAGTCAGTCAGTCTTATAGATGGAGCCAAGGGCATGGAGAAACTCTCACGCTGCATAAATAACCTGAACCTGTTCATTTTCATGCTAATAATCTGCTAGCGTAGACTGACAAATAGAGTCCGTGCACAGGCAGATAATGGTGGGCAGAGGGAGCTGTGTGCCAGGATGCCAGGAAAGAGTGCAGCACAGGACT
This sequence comes from Scomber japonicus, assembly GCF_027409825.1. Taxonomy (NCBI): domain Eukaryota; kingdom Metazoa; phylum Chordata; class Actinopteri; order Scombriformes; family Scombridae; genus Scomber; species Scomber japonicus. The sequence continues at coordinate 14,655,497 of NC_070600.1, read as the reverse complement.
GCGTGACAGCTGGGTGGCACAGCTGGGGGAGACAGATAACCCACAGACTGTAGGAGCTTACAAAACAGCCACATCCCTCCTCAGAAGACTGAACATAACTTCACCTGGCTCTGCTCTCTCTTCCTCCCTCTGTACCCGTCGCTCTTGTTGTCCTACTAAATGCCTCTCTCTTTGAAGATGCCTCCCCTTTTCTATCTTCACAATCCCTGCACCCGTTACATCCCTCCTATTTTCAATGTCCTCTTCATATCTGTCTCTTTTGCAAATGTGGCCCGAGGCATGACATGACACTCTTGGTGTACACCTGGCCAGAGTGGTCCTGAGGCTGTCAGCAAGACACTGCAGTGATACATCAATGTTCCCTCTTTTTTAGACAGAACAGTACATCAGGGTCTGCAAACTGCAGCCATCAACAGGTGGGAAGTATAAGAAGTGAACTGGTTGGAGAAGAGAACAAAGAGTGCAATGGACTGACACATACTAAAACTAAAGCTGTATTGATTGGCATAAAAATCATCAAAACAAGTTGCACTTAACAACTATTGTCATAATTGATTATTTTCCCAATTAACTGACTGTTTGGTCTATATGTATGTATCACTATACGTCAGAAAATGGTGAAATTAAATGTCTTGTTTTGTGCTGACCAGCCCAAAGATATTCACACTCATATTCATATTCAATCACACAGGACTACATGGAGTCAATACTTCACTCTTTCTGCACTAGTATGATTTGCATTGATTTCTGAGAAAAATCTCTGTGTCTTCTTGCTAGATATTTATTGTTCTGCACTGGCTAGTTTGCAAACATTGTGCTACTGTATTTGGTGATGGGCAACACAGTAGGTTATTGTGCTTATTTGCTGAGAAAGGCTCTAAATATGCTATAAATCAATGAGCTAACATGGAGGTGCTAATTCACCATGATTTTGGCACAATTGGTAACCGTTTCATGCTGATTCAACATAGATATTAAAAATACTACAATCTACTACTAGTGAAATTTTACGTCAGAAACGTGAATCTTGACTAGATATTGTAGTAAGCCTACTACATTCTTCCAGCTTAACATACAGTAAGGTGATGAGGGTATAAGCACATTTAAATGCATCCATATTGGTGTAAGACAGTATACTCATGAAAATACAGAACGTAAGCATGTTTTGCATAAATGAATGTAAACTGTATGTCAGATGTGTGTTTGCCTCTGATAAATGTTGAGTTCAATATCTCCTTTCTTAAATGTGGCCCTCGACTCTGAAGTGCTGCTTTGGAGCTGCCTGGCTCTCTGACAGCATCCTTGGAGGAAGGTGTTGCCATAATCAATTTACACAGCAATCACAGATCTGCACGCAGCGACCTTCAACAAGTCCTTGAACACAATCTCTCTCCGCTGATCAAAAGCTATCAGCAGAAAGTGATTAATGAATTGGTTGTTTATGCGTGCATTTCAACTCACAATAATAGCAATTTGTCAATACCTTTGCTGCAGCACTGATTGTTGACAAGATGAAAAGAGGATGCTTTATGTCTAGATGTCTTTACCAGCAAATGACAAGCAAATCATCCTGAATCTTAGGAAGCCATGGGAGTATTACAATGTGACAAAGAGTTGAAACATAAAACAGAAACAGAACAGAGTGAAGGGAGGTTGTTTCTTGTGAAGTTATTAAACATTTAAGATTGAGAACAAGTCCCTTTTTATAAAAAAGCAGCTGCAGCAGTAAAAACCTGAGCTGTCTGAACCCCCAACTGCAACAAACTCATAACAGAGCACCATTATTTGTGACTGCGGTAGAAAAGCTGTCAACTTCATACTGGTATTTCCTCCCATTTCTGTGCTACATAAATCCCCATAATGTCTGGCGTTTATTTTACTGGCTACCCGCAGGAAAAAGACTAAAAAAAACAACTGTGTGAAGGCTTGCTGTATTCTGTCAAAGAGGAGATATGGCAGAGCGAGACACTTGTTGTGAGATGCTCGCTCACTGTCAGTATCCATCTGTTTACCTCACTGCCAAAATGGAGTTTGTGATGGAAAACAAGCGCTCTTCAAAGGGCATTAAAAATGAATGAGGGGAATGAACAGATCACACAGGGCTTTCCAAAGCACTCAGGCCATTTTATGCCCCAGGTTGGGAGATCACCACTTTCACTGTAAAACATTGCACCATAACAAGATAATATCAAATCCCCTGCTGCTTCAAGACAGAAACACACACACACCACTAATGAGCCAAGCAATTAACTTCTAAACGTGCAACAAAACTTTGTCGCCGGGGATATAAACAGACCTGCTGTCTGTATAAGAGGAAATATAAAGGATTGCAGCCCCATTTTAATCAGTCTAAAGGGGTGAGAGCTTGGGGAGGACAAGGTTTTGGTACTCAATCTGCTAATCGATCATTTTGACACAGGTGATGACAACCTGTCATTGCGGGAGGGGACAGTGTTACAGTTTGTCCAACAGCTCGTCACAGGGGTGTATCTGACATATCTGGTGTTGGTTTTGACTCTTAATGAGCCCTCAGGTCATGCCGCAGCCAGCCAGAGTGTCATTTAGGGGTCCAGAGGTCATAGCCTGGTCTACCAAACACACACAGGCCCGGTGGTAAACAGGGAAATCATTGTCAGTGGGCTGGGAGAAGGAGTGTGTGCGTTGGGTTTGTGTGTGTGTGTATGCCGTGGCAGTGTGCAGATGGAGGGGGGCTGTCTGTGAGGAAAAAGAACAGATTGACGGAGCGGAGAGGGAAATGCACTTTTCAAATGTCACCTTACCTTGCCACCCTTTACGCTAAGAGAAAGAACGGTGTGAAATACAGCAGCCAGAGAAAATAGCTTGAGGAGAGAATGAAGACCACGATTTCATGGCACGTACAAAGTGGAAGAGAACACTCAAATACTTGGTATGTATGTTGGGTTTTAAGAACTTATCATTTACAGTACCTGAAGCTACAGACGCTCTCTTGAACCTCAAAGCATCCTGTTTTTCTTTCATTAACTATTAATGATTATACAATACAATCGTGCACATTATTCAAGACATGTTTTGCTAAGATGAAGCCACTCAACACTGATTTTGTGATTTAATTTATCTTAACAGCTTAACAGCTAATTTGGTTGAAAATGAACATTTTTAGAAGGCTATTTCACTTACACAAGGGCTGTTCGACACCATTAACACTGTGAAGTACTACATAATTAAACATATGATACCAACAAAAAATGACCCTCTGTAGAGCTAGTGTTTGGTTTGTCCATTCTGCACTGTAGAAATATGGCGGAGCAGTATGGCGGGCTCAATGGAAGATGTAGTGAGACTGAGATGGTACTAATTAAAGCAAACTTATGTTATATTCCACTTCTGTTAAGTTAGTTTCACTAGATGTCACTAAATTCTACTCACTGCCCTTTTAAAGGCTTTAGGTATAGTTATGCACAAGTTTAACATTTATTCATTTTAAATATATCACATAGTCAGAAGAATTGTGTAGGTTTAACTGACTCAAGATTATTGACTGTAAAAGTGTAGTGAAATAATTTGCATTAGTTATTCCAGCAGCTCTGTTCTTCTACTCCCAACCTAATTCATGCACTTAAAAGTCCCACAATTGCTCCCTTTTTTCTTTAATTCTTTAATTTTAAAGACTAAAAAAGTATAAAAGGATAAAAAATGATTCAAAAAATGTGAAATTACAGTTGACATCCAAGGGAAGGAATGGCTAAATAGCTTTCCAACTCAGACTAAAGTAAGGATTTAAAAGTCACTTCTGTGACACAATAGAGTCTCTGTGCTACAGTAGAGTGGAACACATTGCTGAGAGAAAACCTTACTTTATGGTTCAATTGTGAAAGCTCACACCATTCACAACAAAAGGTTCCTTTAAAACCTTGTTGCAACAGCACTCTGAAAGCAGATGCTGCCCATTAATAATATTAATAATAATATTAATAATATTAATAATAATAATAAATAATTTGAAGGGGCCAGATCTGCTAACATATTTCAAATAGCTCCTGCAGTATATGACAGTAATGGCTGAAGCACATATCAGATGTCAAAGATGTGCAATTAATGACGACCATAATAAAAATGAGTCATTACATATAGGTGTAGCCCCCTTGCAAAAGTCAACATTTTCAGTTGTTGTGCCAATTGCACTCTAAATGTTCAGTAAAACCATTCACAATTCAGTCAGAGTTTGCCCTTTCTTAAACTGGGTAATACTTGGGTGCTGAAGTAAATCCACATTCTCTTAAAAAGTATATCGCTGATCCCAGCTGAGCGATGTGGTGTGACGTGTGATCTATCCACTCTGTGCCAGAAAGAAAGTTTGACACAGTCTCCCCCCGCACTTCAAAAACACATCAATCAAGTCAGTCAAAAATGTCAGAGACCTTCTACTTGTCATTGCGAGCTACTTTGTGGTGATTGATGATCTGATGGTCTTCTCCCTTCGTCCCTACCCCCCCAAATCCCCTCAATAAGCCATGCATCAATTTGCACACCATGTGAAAAATAACAAATGATAACGTTTTGAAAAATGATTCACAATATCCTCTAGCAATTTAGATAAACAATTCCCTTTTACTAAAAAGAGGGAGCAAAACAGAGACAGACGGCGACAAAGAGGGAGAGAGGGAACTGTGCCAGCATTGCTTTCTATATTGTCATTTATGGCTTAGAGGCTGTGAGAAAACTGTGTACAAGGGTGTCTACGTCTCCGTGTGTGCGTGCGTGTGTGTGTGTGTGTGTGCGTGTATCCGTCTTGAGAAGAGAGGATGCTTTGAATATTTGATGCATGTTGAAGGCTACAGTGGCCCCTATAGGCAGTGTATGTATACAAAGACCCATTAAGACCCATTAAGCTGCATTCTCAAGGGGAAGGTGTGATAGGGAGAGATTCAGGCTGCCAACTCTGTCCTAACACATATCTGTGAGTACTGATTCAAACTGGCTTCAATATAAATACCCTCGAGGATTTTTCCCTCTTTCCCTTCCTTGTCCTCTCTTATTTGTCTTGCACAGACTCTCTTCTTCTATCCACCACTTCCTAAAATGTTTTCATGCATTTCTATCATCCTATTGCCCTCTTCTTCTTATCTACTGCTAACATGATTTGTCTGTTTCACTCAGTATCCACATGTATCCTCTCTAGCATTCTGTTTTACATGCTGCTATCCCTCCATCCCTCCCTTGCTCAGAACTGTCAAATAGCTTCATGAAATGAGCTGGGGAGATGATGAGAGAGACTGCCATCCTAATAGTGTGACATGAAGCATTGTCCCAGGCCACTTTGATAAATGAATTTAACTGAACGCTTGCTCTGTGGTGAACCATGCTAATTAGGCACAGCAACCCAAACAAAGATGTCTCCTGCTAATTGAGGTGAGGTCAGAGGGGTTCAGGAGAGTGTGGACATGCCTGTGACTGTGTGTACGTGCAGATGACTCAACTCATCTGTCTGTGGGCTGCTAATATATATGCGTGTTTGCATGTTTGCCCACTGGGAGGTGACTTGATACCCCCTTCAGGGAGCTGATAATGGTGATCTTTCCCTTTGAGTATTTGCTTTGTGGCTTGAGACAGAAGGTTAGTGGATGACCTTGTTTCCCAAGTGCAATGAGACTTGTCCCCTCTACTTTAGCACAGTTACCATCCCACTTTTGCCATTATAATTCTAGTGGGGATCTGTCTGAGGCCAGTGCGAAAATTGAAAAAGCAAGGGCAAACCACTCACTACATACTCAAATTACATAAGCCACTTGCACATTGATTCCATCTATGCATTTAAATGGATCTGTAGAGGGATACTGGGCTCTATACTGCCCAGTTCAGTCTCTTAAATAAACATTATTGACATGTTTAGAGCAACTGGAAATGACCTCTGCTGTTTAGCCTCCCATCATTGATATTATTGGCGTGTTTACAATAACTGAGTGGCTGTGCATCTGTCATTCCTCGGATATCCATATGTTCTTGATTGATCGAAATAATCAGAAAAATGCCTTTGTACAACATATGCTCACAGGTCATTAGAGGCATGAGAGAAAGAGGTGGACTCCTTCCACTATTCCAATAAGAAAGAGAGGAGTCAAGGGACTCAAGACCAGACCATAGACCATACATCCAATTAAAAGTTCATGTGCTCACACATGTTCAAAATAATAACTTCCTGCCGTCAGTCAGAAAACAAACTGGGATTTCACTTTTAAAGCCTAAAAAGATGTCTGATTTGTCATTATCTTTACTTTGAAAACCTGAATCACTGATGACTCACATTAGCACCTGGCCACTGTACTGTATGTTGGTATGTTGCCATACTATTGGCTCATATTGGCTTCGGACAGATGGTGCATATTGTGCTGGGCTTTTATGTATTTGAACCCTTATTTTCAATTATCTGTCCTCAGCATGCATGTAGTTGTCCAGCTATGCAGCAGGCTAGACATACTTAAGGCAAAGAATAAGGTGCAGGCATTTCTAGTCTCCATGGGTAGCATGAAACTGTAAAAATTGTACTTAATAAATATAGTCATTGTGTTTACAAATCCAGAATCACTTCCTATTTACTATAAATTGCACTACATTCACCCTCCACTGTTTAATTTGAGTGTCTAAATTATCTTTTGTGCACCTTAAAGATTTTCCTACAATAGAAAAAAAATGTAAGTGGGATATGTATTACTTTCTGTTAACAATGCAATTATAGATGTGAAAATTACCATTGGGTGACTCCACTGCTGTCAGTGATGATGCAAAATGATGATGGATTAGTTAATGTCCAAAATCTCAATTTACTGTTCACAATTGAGTGTCTATTACATAAGGAGTAGTGAGGTAGTGGATGTAGGAGTGACTTCAGATGCAACCAAGGTACAGTATAATTTACAACAATTCCATTTTTACTGTTCAAAATGTATTGTTGTGTTTACTGTTACTATACATTTTAAATGGAGCATATGCCAGTCTTGCATGCCCTTTGGGGGATTTAACCTACTGTTATCATTGTTGATAGTTCAGTTTCTGTTGAGCTCTCAAACAATCCTGATTCTTGATTACACAAATTAGTCATTATTAGTTTTTTGTGTTTTAAAGGGCGGTAAGGGCATTGGTATGAAAAATATAAATACCAATATGGCTGTCTAGAAGATCCCATATCAGTCAGAGTCAAATGCACATATCATGTTTATTGGTAATTCAAGATCTATTTATGAGTGTGGAGGGCATCTATCTAGACTGCCAGTGTGCAACACAGGGAGTCCAAATTACACCCGTCAGGTAACACAAAGTAAGACAAAGTTTCTCATTATAGTGCCTATCAATTTCAATAGCAGCTGTGTATGTGGTATTTAAATACTGACATCACAGCATCCCAACATTACCATCATTATGAATATGAGGTCAGAAAAGGCATGTTGGGTAGCAGCTCAGACACATTTTTGACAAGTATCTCCATAAATGGTCTATTTCACAGAACCTTGAGCAAAGTGTTGTCGTGGTAACTCAAGGTGCACTTTCTCATTTGTCAAATTGAAGTGGGGGTGTAGGTTTAGATGGGGGGGGGGGGGGTTGGTCCATTAAAGCCCCACTGGGAGGACTCATGCATATTTAAGTGGGTTAGATTAAAGGTTGGTCAGCTGGGAGTAGCATTTGCCAACCAAGACTGAACCTTCTTCTGTGACATGTCATTAACCCTTTAATTGACTAATGGGTGGTGAGGTTGCAGATATGAGCTAATGTAGCCATTTCTCAATGCAAATGTTGGCAGTGTGTGCACACTATCCTTCAGCAATGGTCTGTGGAATTGATTGGCACTGAAATATGAAGTGTAGGTGAAAAGTTCAAGTCTTTTTGTTTTGTCTGCCATTACTGATGAACATAGATCATCTGGACACTTACAGGGTACAACTGATGAATGAATTATAGCTCATTTTCTCTAAGAATTGTTATTCTTGCTGTTTTACAAGTCTATTAATATAATTATCAATGTGCTTACATCATGACAGGTCTCTAAAAACACATAATAGTAACCATCATTTGATTGATCAGTAATTTAATAATCTGTGGTGCAGAGAGGTGCTAATATTGACCTTGCTTAGCAAATTCTGTATCAGCTACACGTGACTATTCTACATTAAAAATATAGTTTCAGCATCAAAATCATTATAGTGTTTTTTTTTCTACCATTTATTCAGTTACACACACAAGGTTACAGATCTGCACTCTGGGATCGATGCATTCCTATAATACTTGTCAGACTGGTAGATTTGAGACCTTTTTGACTTGAGTCAGACTTCACAAAAATGGAACTTGACTTTACTGAAGTGAGACTTCACTGACTTGAGTCATGGTCTTCTAAAGACATAACCTGAACTGACACTCACAAGCAAAAGAAACAACATTTAAGTCTCACATTTTTCACCCTAAAGATTTCACAACAATGAAAAACTTTTGCCACTACCTTGAAAATTGAAGACTTGTGATGGTGTCTTAGACAATGCTGGAGGCTAGATGTGACTTGCTTTGACAAGACTTCAGACCTGATTTGATCTTGTTCTGACTGACTTGGACTTGCTAAGACTAAATAACAGTGCTCTATCCTGTTGGTCTTATTTATCTTGCTTGCTGCACCTTTCTTTGCACTCCCACTGCTGTGATTAGTTTGTGCCTTTGCCATAAAAGTTATTCTAATCTCAGCCAATTTCCCCCAATTTTTCCCAAGGCAACGATCCTAAGAACAGCCCAGTGTGAGCCCAGGGTAGAGGCAGAGGAAAATATCAAACAGGCTAAAATATACATATTCTTGTTGTGAGCGGGACATAGACACAGACTACGAATGCAAACATTTCTTCACCTGTCACGACTGTGGGAACTGTCTGCATTTGTGACTGGCTGGCTTGCTTCTGTATCTCTGTACATCTGTAAAGACAACCAGTCAGCTCTGTCTTTCTATATGCCAAAGTAAATTAGATGGCTTTGTGTTTGCGTGTGGGAGAGTGAGTGGGAGAGGGTGAGATTGGTCTGCCTATGTGCATGAGCATCCAAGTGCAATATCTCTCAGATCTCAAATCTCCTCCTAATCTTGTTATAATTGCCTGGTGAGCCTCTCCACTATCATCCACCTTAATGATTCATCTTCCACCTGACCTCGCTATTTCACATTCACCTCCACAACAACAGAAATATTTCACAGTTCATAAAGTGGACACAAAAGTTAGTCAGAAACCAGATAAAAACCTTCTACTTCCTCCCTTAGGAGTAATTGTGTTTGTGTAAAGGAAAAAAAATAAGCACTAACAACAATTTTAAGAGTATAAACTTGTAACAACCACAGGAGCAGAGTATCTAGAGTTATTAATAAATGGGCTACAAACTTGAATACAGCTTAGACTATCAGACACTTAATTATCTTAGCAACAAATGGTTTGGTACTTTTTTTGTCTTATATTTAAAATGGCTGCACTAGAAATCTCAGAGGTTTATGCTTTACTGTTCTTTTGTAGCATATGAATCTCTGAAGCTGTTGTGGGACTGTGATCTGGGATAGCATTTCATTCTTTAGATTTGATTGAATCAAGACTTGCAATGGGATCTTTCCAGAATTTACTTCCAAGAAGTTACAGGTAAATAGTTCATATTGTCTTCATTTCCTATGTTAAATCATATTTCAGGAAATATTTTATACAGACATCTCTGTTAACAAATATTTTATTTCTAGCTAAAAAATGTATATTACTGCAGTGGTCTGCCTCACATTACCCCATGGTCAACATGTGGATATCACAGATATCAGCTCTTCTCCAACTCCAGATACTGACCCATGACTCAATCATAAATCTGACACCTTCTGGATACTCTGGAGACTCTGCATTATTTCCTACAGACACTGATTTCCTTGCTCATCCCTGGAAGGCAATGGCTGATTGCTTCATCTGTATGTGCTGTTTATTTATTTATTTCCTGTCATACTCCCCTTCAATTTATTTATATGTATATTAATTTCATTCAGTCACAGAGGGCTGTGAATTCAGGTTTTGAGCACCACAACATTACCTGGTCCTATTCCAATTGCAGTGTGGTATTTGGTGGGAAAAGGGCAATACTGTATCTGTATCGGGGGGGGGGGGAAGTTGGACCTTTGGGTTTGTTCAGACAAAACAAGAAATTTGATGATGTTTGAAAAGTATGTGTTTTTTAATCTTCCTCTCCATTGAAACACACCCACTGAGAGTGATTAATTTTTCTGGTTATTACTTTTCCAGATGCCTTCATAATCATGTAATATTACTGGAAGCAAGTTATTGAGAACATTTTTAAATATTATATAAAAATCTTAGAAAAAGCGTCACTTGGTCATCCTCCAGTCTACTGCCTAAGGAGAAGAGAAAATCTCCCCTGCCATGCGTGCAAAATCATCACCTTCACATCAGCAATCACTTACAACAACAACAACAGCCTTCACACCAAAGAAACTTCTCCAGTCCAGCGAGAGCAGCAACCAGACTCATCCTGCTACAAAGCAGTGACTTCAACCAAAGAATATCTCAGACAATGACAGAATGCCCGTCCCATTTAACAATATGGGCAAACGTTCCCATATGAAAAGAATATCATGCAAAAGGTTTTATGCATTTTGGTTAGAAAAGTTCAGAGTTGTTTTTCATCTTCAACCATTATTTTTGATTTTTCTTTATAACCAACAGATTCAATTTCTATAACCTGCCATTGCCGTAATCTAAATTGCTGATTCATCCATGAATATGGTAATCTTCTCCTCACAGTTTTATTTGATTCATTTTACGCAGTCAAGACATCCATTTTATTTTTGCTTACAACCCTCTGTGCTCATTATATTGTGTTATACTAGTGTGCAGTATTCCTCACTTATAATGATGTTGTTGTTTAACCTCAGACTTTCTCAATTCAGATTCACTGTCTTTACTTACATAGTCATCCTGCCAATAACTCATGTTTTCTTACAACTTACTACAACACAATATTGGAAAACATTTCATGGATGAAAAAAAAAGTAAAGTGAGGCAGACATGGTGTGATTTTTTTGCAACTGTAAAATGAGAATGTTTAGTGACAGCAGGAAGTGCAAAGAGTCTGAGATGACTGAGGAAGGGAGATAATTTGGTGAGCAGATGCTTAGAAACTGCTTTTGTTGCCATGGTGACAGATATAAAAAACACTGACCAATCTTCTTATAGGGAAAGGCTTCTTATAGGAAAAGGCAGAGAGATAGACAGAAGTCAATCATACAAGCAGCCAGAGAGAATTAGACCAATTCAGGCAGATAGCCAGACAAATAAATGCAAATACATAAGAAAAACAGATGCACACACACAACCTTTCCCGTGGCCAGGTAGAGACTCTGTGCTGGGGGACAGTGTTGTTCCACAGAGATTATGGAGGTACATGGGTGGCACAGATCCCATCAGGGCCTTAGGCATGCAGGCTAAAGTCAGTCAAGTCACTAACACCTATGCAATGCCCAGAGGAGCGCAGACAGAATTACATTCGCCACATTCAATCTCTGAGCAGGGCCTCGAGATGTATGTGTTTCGTGGAAATAATGTAGAAATGGGAAAACAATGAAATTGAGGAGATTATGCTCTCTCTCCAGCCTCATCTAAATTCTGCTCCCACTGGACCTATACAGGCATTTTCAGGGATGCTACCTTTAAGTGGTAACCTTGTTTCTGGTTACCAAAGAACATTCCTAATTCAAATTCCTGTGGGATGGAGCCCATTCAATTCAGTAAAATGGAATATTGTAAAATACCATTGCACTTTATATATTAATAATATTGAACATGCGACACACACACTAACAAACATCTGAAAAACAAACATGCAAGCCTTTGGGGCACAGAAGCTTTAAGCCATTCTACAAACAAAAGAAGAATTGGCTAATTTATAGAGGGCTGGTTCTCTCATAATACCCTCTTTTATTTTAATCTCTTATCTGAAGTTCCATCTGTTCATCAAGACTATTTCACAATTTCTCTTGAGTTTATATTAATAGAGGGTAGACTTTAAAAAAACACCTCTTAGTATAATACAATTCAATAGCAGTACACCACAAACACAACACCACCTGTGAAATGACCTTAAAGTTAAATCAACACCTATTGAAAACAGTTTCAACATTATAAACTTAATGAGGCTAGGATTTATTGAAAATCTGATGTATTAGAGTGCATTAGTGACAGCTGGGAGTAACTAATAAACTGACAAAACTGACATTTTGTTCTTGACTTGTCTCGTTTCCTTCAGACTGAACATGTCTTTACCAAATAGATCTCAGCCACAGTCGTAAGTGGATCTTGATTTCTAGAAACAGACATGTATATTTTAATAAACATAGTAATATCTTATTGGCCCTTTGAGCATAAAAAAACAAATCTAAAATAGCTCTGTTGTATTGTGATGTGTCAAATAGACGTTTCTAAACTTCACACAAAAACTGTCCACAAACCAGGTAAGAGAAAAAATAAGTATGTACACATTTTGGGTCGCCTAAGGGGTAAATTATGCCAAAGGCCCCTGACTTACCCTGTGTGTCATTGCCTGTGGACATACGCAGCCAATCTATCACTGCTGTATCCCATCTATAAGCACTCTGCTTCTGGCGCTATTCAGAAACTAACCAGATGGCAGGACAGCAATGGTTTTGCTTGTGGTGTGACTGCTTTTGTCAAGAAAATTACAACATGACTGCACAGCTGTTTTATACAAATTGTGTAAAGCTTTTCTATATCTATCTATCTATCTATCTATCTATCTATCTATCTATCACGTTTCTTTAAGGGCTGTTGAATATTAACATTTTATGTCCATTTTTCTGCCGACGTTTGTGTGTGTGGTAATGGAAGGTGGACCGAGATCTCCATGTGTTCCCTCCATCTGTCACCTGGTGAATCACTGAGTCCAGGGGTGGTGAGCCCCAATATGTGGAATTGGAGGAAAGAGTGAGGAGGAGTGGGGTCAACATCCATGTCACTCTAATGGACATGGGGCCCAGATCTGGGTTGGTGTGTGTCTGTATTTCTTCATATATAGATGAATGAATGTATGCATTCATAACCACTGGCACTGTTATTGCCAGTGGGTCTCCCAGAATAGGCCGTGACCTCCAGAGCTTTGGTGACAGACAGATGGACAGAGTGACACAGGCAGCAAGGCAGACCCTTTTCCTTGGCCCTTAGCAGAGGTCATTAACTGGGACTGTGATCCTTTTCAGTGGTCATTACATAGAAGCCAACGGGTCAGTGGCTTTGGGGACGGATGGAGGGAGACTGAGGGAGTCTAAGGAACGGAGGGCAGCAGACATATTGTCAGAGTCTGTAATTACAGGGCAGTGTCCATTCAATCATGCAATCGGTTGCTTTTGTGTGTGTGTGGGTGTGGAGGTGTGTGTGTGTGTGTGGGTGTGTGTGCATGCGCACATATGTGGCTACATGTGCGATTAAGTGTATGGCTTTGTGCCCTGATTGCTGTGTGTCATATAGCAGCTCAATAACTATAATAAATGCTGATTGCTACTAGTGATGTAAAATGTTATAACTATATGTAGGTGCATTTACTCAAGTATCGTATGTTTAGTGCAACTTTGTGTTTGCACTTTGAGAGTTTACATTTATTGCTACTTCATTACTTTAAAGTGGAAAACTAAAAACAGTTCCTCATGATTTTACATGACAAAACCTATAATAAGCTTAGATAATGATATTTTCTTAGACCATACATTACCAAAAATATATATAACAGCTTTAATTAGTTAATTTAATTTACACATCATTAAGTGATTTGAATGCAGGGCTTGTACTTGAGCATTTTTACATTGTGGTATTGCTACTTTCCCATAAGGATATGGATACTTTATCCACCACTGCCAGCTACTTAACATTCATGGCAATTTCCATCATGACTAATCCTATATTATAAAACTGGGGAGCCTGAAGTCTGGCTCATACCAAGCAGCATGCCGACAGCTGCCTGACTTTCCATCTGTTCATCAGATCCTTTCCACAATTGTGTTGGTGGTGCTCAGAATTTGATTGCAACCTCTTACCGTGTTGGTTTTTTACGTGTTTATTCCAGCTGTTCTAATCTGATAGGCAGCTGGCCTTTATAGTATGTGTTTATGTAAGGTGTGTCTGTGCATGCGCGTGCTTGTGTGTGTGTGTGTGTGTGTGTGTGTGTGTGTGTGTGTGTGTGTGTATGACACAGTAGTAAAATGACAGACACAGACAGAGAGTGAGAAGAGCATTTGTTGATAGTGACAGAATCAGAGACAACAAGCCGAGTAGTGGAACACACAGCTGATTGCGCTGAAGATGGCAATTAATAAATGTGCTGTGAAATAGTTCAACAATGCCATCACTCCTCAGATAATTCGCTTAAATTATTATTTTTCGAATCACATATTCAGGACAGAGCAGTGTATCGGTTAACAACAAACACGAAGGGGCCATGGCTCTGCTGATAGTGAAAATTAAGCTCCTGCGAGAGCCGCTTGAAGATGAGCTCAGGGAGGAAGAAAATCATCATGACAAGAATTCTGAGGCACACCCAGTGTTGAAATGCAGAAGCTGACTAATAGCATTACATGGCTTATGAAAAACAAACTTACCTCAGATGCAGTCTTGTAAACAAGCTTTGTATGCCAGATTTGTATAAGTGAGAATGTGCCACTTAACACTTGGTGCAGGTGTGAATTGTAGTCTACATACAATGAGCAGAAAAGTGACATGCAGTGTTGTTGCTTGCTTGCTTTCTTGAGCTAAAGTGGCTTTCTCAAATTACAATTATAATAGTAAATAATAGCTATTATTGTAAAACTACTGTTTATACTGTTTTTCCCGCTGCTGCAGCTGAGAAAGTCTGATCAGCAGTTGTGTGGTTGGTTTCCATGTATGCCTGCAACTACATTGCATCATATTGTTCTTAATTGGTTCACATTATTCAAGTAAATTAGCATAAAGTACACTGCATGGAGGCTATACTTGTGTTTGGTTCTGTGGTCAGTGTATTGTAACAGATTGTTAAGATTTGCAGACATTCTTCAGTGCTTTAATAATTTATTTAAAATATTCTTGTCCATTCTCTGGAACCTGTTTAATCTGATTGCATCACGTTGGGTTAGATATCTTGGAGCTCATGGTAACTAATGATTGCAATGGGGTTAGGGTTCCCTTTTTTGTGGGCCGCTGTCTCTCACAATGACATCTCTGATGCAGAACACAGAGAGAACAGAGAATATTGCAGCTATGCCAAAATCCCCCAACTCATCTTGCCATATGCCAAGTTGGTTTTATCAGGTCCTGAAACCCAATTAAAATAAACTATGCAAGTTCAAATCAGTGTGTGTGTCCAGGGGAAAGCCAGCCACTCTTCCTCACAATGAAAAGATTTCATCCAACAAAAACCACCAAAGCAGCATATTCTCAGAATTGTTACAAAGGTCCCTTGTGGTTTCCCGTTCTATTTCATGAAAATATATCATGTGGTTTTATAGTAGCTCCTAAAGATAAATTTCATTTCTCACTTATGATAGCTAGCCATATATTCAGTCTCAAGAGAAATTTACCACATTTTGTAACTTTCCAAGATCGTAACCATACAATTAATTCAATTTCCTTGTCAGGGTCTTTTTCTTCTCTTTAATTAATGATATATCTTCTGCTCCATGGGAAAATAAGGTTCATATTATGTCATGTTGTCATCAGAATTATGACAGACACACCAACAAAGAAAAACAATTAGAAAGAATCCAAACCTTATTGGATGAAATGACAAGATAACATAATTGACAAATGATTTCACTTTGCATGCATATAATTTAATTGTTTCTGAACGGTGGTTTGCTTTAGTTCCGTCTGGTCTAATGAGATATACACAAAAAGCGATTAGCATCGGTAGCTGAACAACTTCACTGAGCTTTTTATAAATCCATTTTACACATGTCCTCTAATTGCTCACATTACGATGAACTGAAACTGCAGATGCCAGTCATTAATGCAACACAGAGCCCACTGAGAACACCAAAAAGGCTCTTTTGACCTTGACTTTTGCTTGACAAAATGTCTAGACTCATACAAAAATAATCCCTCTCAGTCATCCATCTCTTACTGTATGACCCACTGGAACCGTGCAGCAGCATCTACAAAAGACCCTTCCTTAGATAAAACCTGAAGAGTTCGGTTTAGAACCTGCTCTATGTGTGAAGTGCCTTGAGATAACTCTGTTGTGATTTGGCGCTATACAAATAAAGATTGATTCTGCCTGTATTTCCTTTATTTCTTATTATTTTGCTGTGTTCGGGATGTTTCTTGTCTTTAGGTATGGCTAGGTGTGTAACCCCCTTGACAATGACAGTGCAAAGTCGGGACTCAAAAGTTTAGCAACCAGGTTACATCGCTCCCACCATCTCTCACCTCTGCCATGGATGTATAAAGAGAACAAGTCTGTGTCTGTTTGGCTGAGGGTGGGTCTGACACACACACACACACACACACACACACACACACACACCAGAGTAGCCACAGTGGACAGAATGAAGTTCTATATTCGCACTCAAAATCCTGCACCTTCCCACAGGGTTGTGGCCATGTTTACTTGTGCTTAAGAATAAAACTGCCATGAAATAATTAGAAAATAACATATTTTCTAGCCAGGGAGGAGGGGTCAACTTTGAAGGCTTTGTTTACAGACAGGAACCAACAAACCCTGCATAGTACAGCTTTAAAAATGATACTGTCTCATAAACACAATCTCAAACACCTTATGTCGAGAAATAACGCTCCCTAAAAGTCAATCATGGCAATTAGAGGCAAGGAGCCAGCTGTATGAATTCATACACATTGATATATTCACTGACTTGGGCTTTCTCTTGGTAAGGATGGTAATTAAAGGTTCTTAGTGGAGTGGTCTGGGGTAATCTGGGGCCAGTTAAAAGCCTTAACGCCCGCCACTGTGGGATATAATTGGTACGGTGCCATTTATATGATTAACAACCAACCAAGGTCTGCCACCTAAAAAGCCCTCTTTACTCTTGGCAATTCATTAGAATAGAGGGTGTCCTGGACTCTAATGAAAAGAAAATGTGTTGATTCAATTGCCTCGTTAATTTCCAGAGATCATATTTGCTGTGATCCTAGTTGCTGATTATCAATCAATTTCATTGCTATCTGGCCTTGGGGGCATGGAGGCAATGTACTGTTTTATGGTGATGTGAGTATTTGCAATTCTGTTGATGGACAAAAAGAATCATTTGGGGCTGCCATTATGCACAGAAAGAAATGCAAAGCAGCATTTTAAAGGAAATTAAAGTGACAAGGAAAAATAGAAAATGTTAATGGTTGTCTTATAAATACAAGTGCAGATATATCATTGGTTTTTTCCCATGACTTTTTGTGTCTGGCAAAGAAATAGTCCAATGTGATTGTCTTTTTATTTCACAATCTTACTGTCACCCTGCAAAAGTAACACTCACCGTCAATGATGTTACCTGATAAAGGTATGCAGTATGCAGGATTCTTTATCACAACGTTTATTGAACACTTGTTCTACTTTGTAATAACTTTACTCAAATACAATGTACAACTTTAATATCTGCTGACACTTTGAACAGTTTCACAACAGCTTGAATATATGCTGTGTGCAGCTTAATGTTTACCATCCATAAACTGTCATCAAATCAAAACACTGTTTTCAGTGTTCTGTTACATTTTACGGCGTGGGCACAAAACACTGGTTATTTATGAATTTAAGGCGGTTATGGTGGGTAAAGTGTTTCCCAAAAATGCCTCCTTGCTCTTTTAGTATCAACCAAGATGCTGTGTTAGACAGCAGTACACATACTTATGCATAGACTACACCAGTTATCACTAGGATTGACTCATTTGCATGGCATTGAACAAAAAAACAACAACAACAACAACAACATCATTACAGTATTTAAAACAATTACCTATACAGTGGAGTCCAAGAGTATAATACCACATGGAAAATCTCTAAAATGTTCACATAAACATGGAAATAATCAGAAAGTTTGAGGTTTCTTCAGTATTTTTAAGTAATCAAATTTAGGCAAATATGTGGCATTGACAAACTTAAATTTGTACAATAGGTCAGATTACCTTGAGTTGTATCCCTTCCATTTATGCACGTGTGCAGATGACACTCAGATGGATTTGATCCACTCTTCAGAGGCTTGTTCATGTAAATAAACTTGTATTCAGTGTTCAAAGATTTTTTGGGGGGCATTTTTTGCCTTTTGCATAGAGGCCAACAGGAAACAGACAGGCAGGGAAATGACATGCAGCAAAGGTCCCTTGCCGGAGTTGAACTAGGGATGCTGTGACCAATTGACATGCAATGTAACCACTCAACTACCGAAGCACTCCAGTGTTAATTTGGTATTGAGAAACATCACATCAGAAGCTTAAGTGAGAGTATCAGAAGTCAAATTGTTATTCTAAGCAAAGAGGGGCTTTCTCAGCATCAATCATGACTAAACTAAAGGTTTCTAAGGGGGCAGTGCATAGAACCCTAAAATGCTTAGCAGAAACAGGATCAGTTGTGTCCAAAGCACGATCAGGTAGACCAAAAGTGACCAAACCATCAGAAGATCAATACATCAAGCTTAGTTCCCTGAGAGATAGAAAAGAAACTTCATCACAGATACAGAATTTGCTAAATAAAGAACGCAAGACTCCAAATCAGCAAGAGTACTATTAAAAGAAGACCATCTTGTAGTGGTCCAAACAAGGCCAGACGCTTGGGGTGAGCTAAGAAATATCAGAATTTCACAGTGGATGACTGGAAAAAACTTTTATCTAATGAATCCAAGTTTAATATTCATTTCAGTAACAGAAGGGTGTATGTGAGTAGACAAACAGGAGAGAGAAGTGTACTGCAGGGAATCAAACCTACAGTGAAACACAGAGTTGTGAATATTCAAGTCTGGGGGTGTTTTGGAACATTGCCGACCCTGGATTTGGAAATGTGCACTGAATTGACTCCACACTGACCAAGGAGAAGTGCTACACCCTCTGGTTTGCATCTTCGTGGAGAAGTATTCATACTGCAGCAGGATAATGAGCCCAGACACACTTCAAAGCTTTGCAAGAGCTACTTGGAGACCAAAGAAGACCAAGGAGACCTTACTGTCATGGACTTTCCTCCAGTTGCCTGACCCTAAGCCAATTGACCATTTTTGGGGTACTTGGAACACAGTCAAATCATGCTGGGTAAACATGAGTCATTGGGTTTTACACAAACTTGTGAAGTCCATGCCACCCTGAGTATATGCTGTCATTAAAGCAAAAGAAGACATTAAGATATTTGAGCCCCACTGTGTATAGAAAAGAAAAGAAAATATACACAAACTTCAGTCATGGGGATAATCTAGGGAACATTTGTAGTATCATTCCAGAAAGTATCATTTTAAAACCACAGGACAGAATTCAGAATTAATATCTTCTAATGATATACTGCAGCAATAATGAAAATATTATATTTGGTGAGACATTCATGGTTATGGTGGTTGGCTGACTTTGTAATTAAGGCTTAATTAACTCATCTAAATGGAGTAATGTGTCACAGTAATGATGAAAGTTGTAAAACTGCTCATCCCTGCGTAAGTGTATCTACTGGTATCCAGCAGAGATCATTATCTCAAAATGTCATCATCTCGACCTGATGTGAGGCCAGGATCTGATGTCTATGTTTTCACCAGTTCTGCGCTCTTCCTCTCTCTTTTATACACACACACAGACACACACACACACGGTTGACCACTCACCTCCACACGAGTATAAAGTCCAGCATAATCACAATTCTACACTCTTTGTGGACCTGACCTCATCCAGTGGTGAAGGGTGGGGAATGAGTTGCTACTTATGAGCCCGTCCACGTCTGCCTACTCGACCGTCTTTGCGTGTTTCGCCATTCTGCTGCAATGCAAAGCTCTGCGAGGGGAAATCAACTTCAATCAGTCACGCTTTCCTGCTGCGTCGGGGAAGAGAGTCTACACCCCCTCAGTTTTGATGAACAAGGACTCGGCTGTGTGATTTTGGAGTAAAGAGCCAAGTTCTTAGGCCTTGGATTGTGCCCAGCTGTCACCTTTCCATCAAAGGTGAAGCTGTACACAGAGACACACACACACACACACACTGCTTATCACTTGAGGAATGGCGGCAAATTGGATTTTTTTTTTATATTATCATAAACAAGCTGATTTTTGCGGCTGTTGCACTCATAACATGTAATTTCCACAAGCTCAATTGATATTTGTGTGTGTGGACATAGTACATCTTTTTGCATTTGTACATCAGTGTACTGTGGGTGTGTGAGAAGCAGCATTTGTGTGTCCGCTGTAGATAATTTCATATCCTATTTCCTCTGACTATAGGTAAGGCCTTGGTGTCTAAAGAACTCAATTACCAAGACCTTTCCTTATCTATGTCTATTCTCAAACCACAGTGCTGTCAACAATCATCAGACCTTAATGAATTCATCCACATTATTTGCTGGGTTTAATGACCTGAGAACCAGGCTCTCTGCATAAATAAGCTAGACCTAGGACAGTCCCACTTAAAAAAGCAATTACAAAGAATGTACATCCTCATTTCCTAACATTACATCCATTCTTTTTCTCTCTCGGAGCAAAGAGCATTGAAACAGGAAATAACTAATCACACAACTGTAAGGGTGCGCCACAGCATATGAGAAATACACAAGTCATGGTAACCAAATCAAAAAGACTGTTTCACTGTTATAATGCATCTGTGTAACATTATTGCATATTGTCAATTTTAAGAATGTGTCATGAGACGTAAGAAGTACTCCATGTACAGTGCCTGGGATGTGCTGATCTATTGAGCAAATATAATATTGCCATTTTTTCTGACAAGTTAAAACATGTGCAGAAGAAAAGGGACAGTGGTGAATCTTGATGAGCTGAAGCGTGTAGAACTGCAATGACACGCATCTTGATGTGCAGGTTTTAATCTAAAACATTGATTGTGGGTGACTGCATGCATCATACACCACCGGTGTGTGTTGTCCTTTATGCTACTCAATTCTTATCCTCAGGTCAAACATGGAATTTTGACTTTTATGCCAACAAACTTATAACAGATCTCAATAGTATCAATTTTTGGGGTGTAATATGGATTCAAATTCAGAAAACACAAGCACGGTGTCAAATGTGAGGTTAATTTATAGATGGACTTGAGTGTCAAAGAGGGGAGACATTTCCATTGGAATCTGTCCAACCCACAGTATGCAAGATCACATCCAGACTCACTATGTCTAAGAAGAATGATATATTGTATATTAAAACTGAAAGCACTCAGTAAGTGAGGCTCCAATTTCACAGTGAATTTTCCTTCCTTTGCTGTTATATGAGAATGTTTTGCAAGGATTTCACTCAATGGAAGTTATTTTGCCTCATGTTAAGAACAAGAATATCTGCATTAAATGTACATACAATGAGCTTGCATCTGGCAATCATAGATGGTAAACATAACACGCCTTTTCCCTCACACACATAAAGCATAGTCTTTTTTAGAATGTGTCTTTTGGTGGATAATGGACTGATACAAGACAGCAAGAGGGAGTGTTGCTGATACCGAAAAGAGTGTAATGGCCAAAGGAAAAGAAAGTTTTTGAAGGAGGGTAAAATACAGTGACCAAGGATAGAGAGAGCACAGGCATAGAAATGAGGAGGGATAGTGATGGAAAGGGTAAGAAAGATATAAATTAGGCAAAGATGAGGAAAGAAAGACAGCAGTGAGGATGTGAGGAATATGTGTTTAGACAGAGAGAGAAAATGAAAATCAAAAGAAGTAGAAAGTGAGGGAGTGAAGATTAGCCACAGAGCTTGGTAACAGAAAAAGGGAGAGGAGGAGGAGAGGTGCTCATAATGGATTGATTCTCACATTTCTTTGAGGGCCTGTTCTTCCTGTCTCCTTCCAGATGAATGGTAATTGCCCCGCCGGCTTTAATCATGTGTTGAATTGGCAAAAAAACAGGAGGAAAGCGCTTCTATGGCGATTGAGAATCGATCGCTCTAGGAGTCGACCTATTGCTACTCCGCTCTATCCCCCAACACACAAGTACGCACTCTCTAATACCAACACACACACATTCTCTGTGCCTCTCACTTTCTATCACACCCTTGCACACGCTAACATGTGCACACCCATGTCAGAGCAAATGACAGAAGCACTAATTACAGTGATGGCTAGGTAGAAAAGAGGCCAAAAATGAGGGAGAGAGACGAGGACAGGAGAAAAATAGAGGTGGTGAGAGAGTTGAACAGTGGGGCGCAGGCTCCCATCTCATCCTCAGAGTGTCAGCTGTGGCAGCAGACTGAGGGGAGGGATAATTGTTTCGTCAAGGGTGTGATTGCCATCACTTCCCTTATTCTCCACGAACAAAGCATGTGCACCTTTTAACATTTGTCTCTCATTTAACCTCATCGCTGCAGTCTGACTAGCTGATACATCCCAGCCTTTTATCCCGCTCATCAATATACAGAAAGCTTGTAAGTGAGAATACATAGATGGCACTACTTAGATCCAGTATAGTAGATACTCAATAGAGTATGTACATACAAATAATTAAAACCGCTTTGCTATTGAAGCCATATGCACCGTTTTTGCATCATGTAAAGACATACATTTTCTAAGAAAACTTTCTAAGAAAAAGATTTACACAAATAAAAAAAAAATGCCATCAATCCCAACAAAATAACACAACTGTTCTTGACACTTTAGTTTTAAGATTTTTATTTCTGTTCTTGAAAATAAAACTGGTTGAAAGCTTTGAATTTAAATATTAATAAGTAGGATATCGCACAGAGAAATTTCACTCTGGAAATCTGGCGGCTCTGTTGAAAGCAAAACATTCAGACATGGACAATTTTTCTGAGCCAACACTGTCAACCATCCACATACTGGCTGGGTTTTCCTGGTATAGTTCAGCTTTACAGGAAACTAATAGTCTTTTGTAGCTGATTGATTGTGTTCCTTACAGCATGAATGTGAAGCTTTCAATTCCAAGAACAATTTAAACAAAACACAGCACAATGTCAATAGGCTTTATTAGGATTGGATTTTTTACCCTCCCATACTTTGACCTTTAAAGGTCACTTCTACTGTGATCAAGATTTGGCTCATTTCTGCCATTCCCTTACATCATTATGGAATGTTTCTTAGTGCTTTGATTTTGATTTGTTAAGATGTGTGATCTTTTATCTTTTTAAGAGCTTTAAAGTGCAACTATATCACAGTATAACTGCAATTTAAAACTATAATTGTTTTAAGTAAAGCTTTTATTTCCAGTATATTCTACATATGTAGCTAACACAATCATATAGAGCTGAATTAATATTTCCATTATTTATTTATCTGCCAATAATTTTCTTCATGAATCCTTTGATCTATAAAACATCAGAAAACGATGAACTTAAAGCCACAATTTCCTAAAGCCCAATTTAACATTGTGAAATGTCTTATGTTGTCTGAGTAACAGACATTTTCAATTTACTGTAATGGAAGACCAAAAAACACGACAAATTCTTACACTGGATACATGTGAGAACCACATATTTGGCAGTTTGCTTAAAAATTGTTTTTACGACGACTCAGTGATCAAAATTACTGTCATTTAATTAATCTATTAATCATTGGAGCTCTACAATCATCTCTCTTTGGTTTGTCTTTTAGCCATGCAAGCTTGTGACTATTGGAAAACACATTTTCTCAACACAGCTGAAAAGGGCATTACATAGTGTGTAGTTTAACCATTTTATTTCAGTGCAGAAAAACTTGAAGGAAGATACATTTTACAGCCATGTCAAATGGAAATATAAGTAAGATGCAACAACTCTAAGTGTTCCAAAAGTGCGGACTAACATAAATTAATAATTTCATTGCACAGATTTCTTATAATTATTTAACCACCAAACATTTGTTTGACCATCCATGTCCTCCATTTAAGAAAAGTAGGCAGTGTGTAAGTGTATAAAGGAACTTTCTTATTTTATGACAGCATAGAAACTAATCTGCCACTATGTTTTTCCACCTTTTTTTTAATGAACATGTCCCTGTTAGCATGAATTACCTCTTGCAATCAGGGGCCCTTGCGATTGTGGCCCCTTATCAAAGAGGCTAGAGAGCTTAAATGGAGGGACTAAAGGGGGATAGCTTGACAGAGGTCTGGGGGTTGGTGGTGGTTGATGTGGCAGGTCAGTTCAACCACGTACACCACATTAGTCTCCGTTATCGCTTTGGAGTGTCAGCACTTCTGCCAAACTATCACCATGTGGTTACCTGCTCTAGGGGGATCTGAGGGGAAAAAGGGTTCTGTTGGAATTGTAAGAGAAGCGCCTCTGAAATTGAAAGTCCATGTTTGACCAAATAGAGAGTGATGGACAAGGTGTGACACTAAGACCTAGACACTTAACAGGCACTAATGGCTGTACCAGATTACCTGTCGAAGTCAACCTATTGCTATCAAAATCCCCATCTCAAATTGTTAGAGCCAGCAGTGTCACAGAAAAATAGCTATGATCAGCCTGCTCTGAACCTCAAATCTGATGGCTTTCCCTCCTCTATTAGAAACACCATTTTCCCACCGGTAGGTTTCAAATTGAGTTTGGGCATGCTTAATATTCCACTGCCTTGATATCTATGGGCTGTGTGTGGATGGTGTGTGACATTATTCATCATTTAAGTATAGAATATTAGATTGTGTCACTGGTCCCAACTTCATAATGCCACACAGAAAGACAGCAGGTCATAAATCTTGAGACGTAGTGCCAGTAATTTATCACATCTCAGACACAAAACAAGAGGGAGACGACCAAGTTCTTCGCAAAGTTGGAAAGATTGAAGCGCTTCTGAATTGGGAAAAGGGATGTTTTTTCAAGCAGAGGGATAAGTGCATTGGCTCCACCGCCTCAAGATATTCTCAGCTTGGAGTCCTGTGACGCAATTTAACATCTAACTGTGAAATCAACTTTAAAGCACACAGAGCCTTTAGCCATTATTATTAGATACACTCTAAAGGTATCACACTTAAGCAGTGTTTTATTGTGAATCTGTTTCACTCCATTAGTAAAGAGACATCATAGTATTTTCAGTGCAGTAATCTCTAATGTGAAATTCTTCAGGTTTTCAGAAGCTTAGCAAAAACAAAACAAAAAGAAGAGGGAGCTGGTGACTTTTCAAGGATAAAAACTGTGTCCTAAACATTTCAGAAAGTTCAAACATGACATAAGGGCCATCCACACCAAGAATGATAACTATAATAATAATAATCAAGTTGTATGTTAGTTTTAACAATCATTTCAACTCAAGTGGATGGCAGAGTCCACACCAGAGCTCATACGACACCAACAGTAGCAAACTACTGGGCTTCCACCATTACAGAAAGGGAAAAGTGGAGCAAGATCCTGTTCTCCAATCCAGGTATCAGCAGCAGATCAGGTAAGACCCTTTTCTAGTTGCCTATTGCCACATAGTAACTTAAAAAGATAAGAGGTTGCCTTGGTACCACTTGTAACATCAGTAAAAATTGTGTTTACAGGTATCGATTGCAAAGGAAATGTAGAGATGAATGAGGACAGAAACATCAGCATCAATATTCCCAAAGAAGTCCCATTCAGCTTGTCTCACTTCATCATCAATGGAAATGTTCAGAACTGAGCTTCAAAAGTTCTGGACATTTCCCATTTTATAATTGATGAAAGTGCTAACATATGGGTGACCGAATAAAATGACTGAAGACTTATTGCCATGAAATTGTGAACCTCCCAGGATTTAATATCAGAGAGGCACATGTAAGTTCTTTGCTAGGTTACTAGGATGTGTGGATTTAAACAGTGTCATCAGCATAAAAATGGTCAAGCACATTATGCTCCTAAATAACATGGTGAAGAGGAAACATGTAGAGAGCAGAAGGTGGCCAAGAAAGGAATCTTGAGGGCCACCATAACTCAACTGAGCCATTGAAGAAGCATGAGTTAACCAGAGCAAAAGGAAAACATTCTGCTGGAGAGGTATGAACATAACAACCTGAGAGGACTACCCAAGTTTCTAAGCTATGTAATAGGATACCATGATCGACAGTATCAAATGCAGCACTTAAAATCTAAAAAAACTAAAATTGAGCACAGCTCAGACAATCCTGACAGCTCTTAACAAGCGATGTCTGGGTATTAAGCAGTGCTCTAAAACTAGACTGGAGTGCAAAAAATACTATTATTATTCATAAAAGATATCAGTTGGGATGAAATTACTTTCTCCAGATGCTTAGATAAAAAATACAATTTGGAGATCTTAAGGACAAAGGGTCCAAATTACATTAGGCTTCTTTAGTAGTGTGTCAACAATAAAAAAAGAAGGCAGAGAATTGTTAAAAATTTGTAAAATAACAGGGTCAATAGTGGAAAAATTCTCCTTGAGCAGTTTAGTGGGGATGATGTCTGAGATGCAGTCTTTTAAGTACTCAATTGTGATCGTTCAACCGGGGGAGGTTATTTGATTTTTGTTTCCTAGTTTTAAACAGTGCAATTTGGTGGGTACTGGCTGTTAAGTGCATCTGGATTGAGAGGAAATAAAGTGGAATTAAAGGAAGATTAATTAAAGGCATTACAGAATTAAGCTGCAGAACCAGCATTGAGAATGCAGGGTGGAGACTGGGAATTGAGAGCTGCAGTGGAACTTTAAACACAACAGCTTTATGGTCAGTTACCAGCACATCAATCAAATTAAGACACTTGAGAGGGAGACCAGATGAGAAAACCAAATCGAAGGTGTGACCTTTTAGGCCCTTTCATAGGGGTCTAACAAATAAGAGTCTAACAAATGAGAGATGAGGGAATGGCAAGGAAACATACATGAACATTAAGACTAAGAATAAGCATCACGTTATATTAAGGCCTAACAATCAATAAAGCTCAGAAAACTGAGATTTAGGAGGCCTATAAATTAATAATTAGGATGCAAAGTAAGGGGCCAGGGCCAGTGTTTAACAAACTTACCACTTCAAAAGAAATAAAATTAACAAAAGTAACAGAATGGTAATGGTCTGATAATGGAGTCAAGACTTGACAGCACAAAGCTCAGAGGATGAAAATCAACAGGTGCCCAAACGTATGTCCTAACAGCCACTTAGGTGAGAGCCTGAGAGGTAATTGAACGTAAAATGGTAGTTTGGGGTTTATTCATTCAGAGATTAGGAGTTTGTGAGGAGTGCTACAATTGTTGACTCTATTTGCTTCAATCAAGGTCTGTGTTCTGTCATTATACCTGATGTAAACAGTGAATGTAGGTATGGTGTTTTTAAACAGGGCCAGGGACAGAGGTCATAAAAAATGATAAGACAATAATGTGTGTGTGTGTGTGTGTGTGTAGCTCAGTCTGAGCACAATACAAAATGTACTGTTAACACAGCAAAAAAGCAGGTGCTGTGCTTGGTCAACATGACTTATTGTACTTGTATTCATCAACTGCATCTGTCGACTCTACTGCCTTATCACAATGCCTGCCTGTCTTTATTTCATCAATCATTTCTAATACTAGCATTAGCTGTGTTAATGTTTTTATCTTTGTCACTTCCTTTTGAAATGTAGTATAAAAATGATGCAATTACCTGTGTTCTTGTCCCCAGAGCAAAATGTGGTTGGAGGTCAGGTGTTTTAAGCAAACTGGTAAATATCCCCTTCTCTCTTTATTCTCCTCCACAGCGGAAGAACTAAATTTGCATCAAAGAGTCTGAGGTTGCAGCCTCAGTCTAAATTACACGTGTAACAAAGTAGCCCAATTTATGGCAGCAGAAAGTGTGTTTGTGTGTACACTGTGCAAATACATGAACCTATGTTAAACACAATACTAGGCTACTCACAACAAGAGGGTAGTTGCTAGCATTATGATGGGCGCCAGGGTGAAAGCTTTAATTACACTCCACCAGTCCACACAGTTTGCAGCATGGAGTCTAATAAACTAGAGTGTCAATCCCAAACTCATTTAGGAGAATCTCTGATTACATTAATCAATGATCGTAAGGCTGAATGGGAACATGACACCATGATGGATTCCCCCCTCAACTGATAAAGTTAAGCTGAAGTTAGGTGAGTTTGATATGGAGTGAATCTGATCATAGAGAATCATTAACTCTCCAAATTCTGTTGGGTTGCACTTGAGCAAGGCCGTAGAATCCAAACCACTCTACAGGAAGTGTTCAGGGATGGTTTTCATGTAAACTGACTAAAGTTAATGTCAAAACACACAATAAAATTACAAATATCCAGGACAAGCAAGGTTGTCAATCAAGACCAAACACTAGGTGCATCTGCATTTTCATTAATAGAAATAAAAATATAATATACATTTATATTGTGGCTCATTTTCACTAGGAACTATGTTTATTTCCCTCTATTTAACAAAGTTTTCATGTAAAGATGTAAAATGTACCTCATTATGGTAAACCACAAATTGGGTTTGGAATACATGCAATCCATCCTCCCAATTTGCTCAACACCATACGTTCCCCTTGAAGTCACAGTGAAATGAAAGCATTTCCCAGTTCTAATCCTTTGTCCTCCAGTTGTTCAGTTATCTCTTTGTATAGGTCAAATATTGTGAAAAAAATAGTTTAACTATATCAAAATCCTGTAAAACATGTTCATATATAAGTTTGACAACTGATTTTGAGGGGCGTGTTCATAAATGTATCCAATCAAATTTGATGTTGAGTGACTAGCTGACAGTGCCCATCATATAAAGCACATTTCATAGTGCATACAAGAGCAATATAGGTTGAGGTGTGTGTTTACCTATAAGTGAGCAAAAGCTGGGTGTGAATTATTGGCATTTAGTAGTAAACATGTCCATTCTTATCTAACAACTGATTTGTTGGTGAGGATCTTTCACCAAATCAAAACCAAGTTCTCTGAAATGACTATAAGAGAGCAAAAACTTTGTCAGTAAATGCTTTCAGATATTTTTAGAAAACCGTGTTGTCTGTCAAATACAAAACATACAAGTGAAATACAGAACTGTCTCCTCAACGTCAATGAGTGATCCAGAGAGCCAACAGGTTACAGGAAATGCCTCATGCCTAACAGTAGTATGAGTTTTCAGCAGATGGTAAAAAGAAGAAACAGGTACAATGTGCCAGCACAAGCAATATTTATTTTTCTGTATATTGGTTTGAAAACTATATCACAAATGTTAGTGGGTTTTTTGTTTCAGTTGAGTTCAGTGCAATTTATTTTACAAGGTTGAGACAGCAATCAGATTCACACATGCAATTTAAGAAATTGTTTTTGAGCAAGACAAGTACTTAAATATAATGCTCAAGAAGTACTTATTATCTGGGAGGTGGCATCAATCCCACATTGAGTCACTTCTGAAATGTTTTGAGGAACAGGAAGCTCATTTAAAGACGTTATGAGAGAGGGATCAGACTTACTGGAGTCAAGTATTTGTCCTGACAATTGCATCTTTTTGAGAGTTGGATCAATTTACAAATTAAGAAAGATTTAGAAGGAGCATAATATTAACAAAAAACCTCATCACCAATACCAACTAAAAATGGCCACCAAGCTCATTGAGGTGATACTGTGCAGGCAGAAGCACTGCAGGGTCTGCTGGCTATCAACAGCTTGGTCTTCATGCAAAGGTTGGTGATGATTATCTTGTTGCATGAATGCAGACAAGAGCCTGGTGAATTCTGATCACTCTGTCTGGCTGTTATCTTACCTGTCATTGTCAATCATTGCTTTCCCTTTTCTCTTCACCCCCCCCCCCCCCCCCCCCATTATCTTTTCCTACCACTTCATTATCCATTATTCATTCTTTTTGAGATTTACATAGTACTCGTTGTTGAGTTCCCACTTTTTTTCCAAAAGCTCTTTCACTTGAGATGGGTGACAGATTGATGAACATTTCCAATTATTAAATGTAAAATTATTTATTTATTTTTACTGCAGATTTGAGACTTCATGTTGGCACGATGTTCATGAGTATGTGCCTTGTAGTCGTTTATTTTTTAGCAAAAGCTGGCACTCGCACCACCACATCTGTCATAGTGAGGCAGCACAACTTAACAGACTGTAGGTGTGGGAGTGCTCCTGCCCACACACCCGCACTCCGCCTGGTTTAGGGTTCAAGTCAGTGCCAGTTAAACATCAGCTGCTTGAGCCCTCACGGTGGCCTTAGCAGCCTGCTGTAAACCAGGCCAGATGGCATCATCCACCAGGGAACACATGGCACCTCATGACAGGGCCCTCCAAACGTCAGCATCCTCTCTGAGTTACGGAGGCATGTGAAATATGTAGAGCTCTCCCTTAATATTAACACTTCACTGTTCTTAATGAGATTAGGTATCTATCAAGGCTATGGCAGTTGCCTCTGCCTGCATCCTGGGGTGGCGTCTTCTGAGCCGTATTTTAGCCATCTCTATTGCATTTCCAAACTTTATCAGTGGCACACAGGCCTCGTCTGCGCTGCTGCGAGGGCACAGTGTGATGCTATCAGAGGGCGCGTTAACTGCTGCGTTAAGCTCTAATGAAGAATAGATTAGGACATTAGAATGCAAAGCACATACCATACCCGCGCAGAGGGAAAGGCCCGTAATAGGCCTGATAAGGGCTTTTTCTGCTGATCTCACACAAACATGGATGGTCTCCAGGGGGCTGCGTTGGCCAAGCTCAATGTTTACAATGCCATTCATCACTTAGACAAGTTTTGTTTGCTGACTGGGTGTCACAAACAGTTACACACCACATAAGCAGGTGTCAATGCACATGTGAACATGCACAAACACACACACACACACACACACACACACACACACAATTGTACCCCTATCTGAAAGGAAGTGATGCATTTTGACCTGAACCCTCGATCACTCACCTACCAGCCCTTGAGATAAGCAGGCTCAGGTTCAAGTCCTCTCTTTTTTCCCCTAATTAACTCTCAGAAGTCCTCTTGAACTGGATTTCATACTTGAAACTGTTCCCCCATCATAGCCTGCTCAGACAAGGATTTAAGATAGTGACCCACAAGGCCAAACTCAGCACCAATGTGCTTTAGGATTTTGTTCCTGTACTCAACAGGCATTTATTTCAAATCAGAGAGCTTTAAATATGAGACCTTTTAAGTGTAATTAAATATGGACATATCATTGATGCCAAAACTGCACAAGAATAAGCCTTTCCTTTTCACTACAGCCATCAAAGTTAGCTGCATCATATACTGAGCTTTTCACTTACAACAATGCTATCAATATTACTTCAAAGCAGTACAAACACATTCCCAACACCATTTCTTTTCCATATTTTTCCTTTGTGGCAATAAAGACCAAACAAAATCAAACCCATCCCAGAGTTATTTCCTCTCATCTAAGCCCATCATCATTCCAGCCTCCTGTGTTTTCTGCTTTCAAACGTCAAAGGTCACTCCGCACCTTTACAGAGCTGCTCCAATTTGACTGGGACTCACTTCAGTCCATAAACATACACACATTCTACCAGTAAATGATGACATACATCAAAAGCTGTCCATCACTCACTAACAATCTTGACAGAGCATTAGTTGGAAGGTATGCCAGCTTATTGGCACAGATAAAATAGAGACAGAGAGAGAGTGATAGACAGAGACCAAGCGAGTGTGCGTAAAGAGGACATGATATACGAGATGGTGTGGACTGTTGCACCTTTCATCATCTCCTCTATAAAGTCCAGCCAGTCATGAAATGAGGATGTTAAAATCCCACTGCAAACACAACCATCAAACTGTACAGCGAGCTGCCAGACAGATAACATGTCTGTACAGATTACTTAAATTCTGAATGGTTGACATGTCAAACAAGATTTCCAAATTTAAATATTAAAAGAAAGACAACACTTTCAATAAAGGAATAAAGCTATATATACACACATATATATGATCTCAGTTTTCACATCATGCAGATTTGAACTCATGCTGAATATCAGACTCTTCCCTTTAATAAACTACAAATGAATCCATAGCCCTCATCTTGTAAATATTAAGCACTTTTCTTGCTTCATCAAGGACATATTGTCAACTCAACACTGAAAGCCCAAATCAAGACAGTGTTTCATTTTTACTCTACTTTTTACATTAGTTAATGTTCTCACATCCCCAAAAATTATTAATAACTCAAAGGAATGAATATGACATTTAAATTCCAGTGTCATTCATCTTCACCAAATTTGTACTGAGATAAAACAGAAGAACTTATAAGAAAAGGTCAGTGTCTTTGGATACAGGGCGTGTGCGCGTGAGCACATGTGCACATGTGCAGTGGGAAAGTGGGATTTATGGAGATGGTAAACTCACGGATGCTTGTCGATGCCTCTGCTGCAACACCTCACACACACACACACGCGCGCACACACACACACACCCTACTACCTCCCCTAGTTTACTGCAATGCGCCAGCAGTTGTTAGCACATAAGCACTGAGAGACAAAAGGAAAGACAGTAAGAAAAAGAGGCATCTAGTCTGAGCTACAGAGAAAGAGAGATAGCACAAATAAGAAAGCAAAACACTCCCTGGTAGTCTAAAGCTATGGACTTTCTCCTTCCTCTACATTGATTCTTCAGATACATTTTTAATACACACTCATCAATAGAACTGGTGGTCTGACAAATGCATTTTTCAAACACTTGGCAGTCAATAGTCATTTAGTCTGTATCTTTGTCCCTTGAGTAAAGGGTCTAGATCAATTGAGGTGATGAAAATTCAAATAAATCAAAAACAGGAATGAAGCAGAGCACTCCTCTATATCCAGTGGAGCAAAGTACAAGCAGCTGTATGAAAAACCAATATGTAGTCCTATCGCTTTCGATGGGAGATCAGTTAGAGCAGTGTGTGGGGTGGAGAAGATACAGCTAGATGGCTAAGGTATTGTCAGTGCATTGGAGTGTCAATAGACTGTTCAAGAAACATATTCCTCTGTTGTGTTAAGGGTATGACGCTGCAAGAACCAGATAAAGTGTCCACATGTGGTGGAGAATGATGGAGAGATAACATGCTACAGGGGAGCTGCTCAGCATCTGCTCTATTGAGGCAGGGAAAGGTTCAAACCCATCAAAGGTGCTGAAACATGTGTTTTAGCAGCATGCAGTGTGCAAGTAGTGTGTTGGTGACATGCTGTTTCAGGTACCAGTGAGATGATTAAATACAATCTGGGTCAGTCAGTTTCAATATCAGTCCATGACTTTGCAGAAACTGTAAATCAGTTGCCTAAAATACCTTGCATGTCACTGTGCCTGAAAGAGTTATTCTGTTTCCTTTTTACAGATCCCATTCTGCCATACCGCTGCCATCTAAACTCATAACTGCAGGACAATTAGAACCCATGGAGACCTAATTACAGCCCGGACCAAGGCTCTGGCTTCTTCTAACAGAGCAGCAGAGCGCGTCCCCAGGGCAAAATCTTCTTGCCAATTAATTATGCCATTATTCTATTATTCCAGACTGACAGAGTGGGCCAAAGCTCAGCTTGACCTCCAGGACCCAGAGCGAAGAGAAGAGATCCCCTGTAGAACTACAGAGCTCTGTATGACTCCATGACTCCCTGACTGCTCCCTCTCCACCTCATCTTCCCCTACCTCTTACCAATAAACAGTGAAGAAGATGAATAATGAGATGTTGGCCCTGCTCCAAATTAAGCAGGTATACCATCCACACTGGTAATCTCCCCTTCTTGCTCTTGCCTAATAAATTTGGTTACTTGCAGATGACAGCAGTGGGTTTTGCAGACGCTGATTGTGAATATGAATGAAGTTTGAGCAGGTTGTGGAGAGGGCACAGAAGGGGTTTATAAACTTCAAGTCTAAGGCAAAAGAAGTGCTGGCCCTGCAGTATAAAGGATTGGCCCCAAAGTTTCATTTGATTTGCAATTATACATAGATGTAAACTGCTGGTTGATTAGGACTGGATTCACTACTTGACGGATGCACTCAAAGCTGCTCACTGCAAATATTACACTAAAACATTGTGCTTTTTCTACAACAACCCTTTGACCCTAGATCATCTGTCATAAATCACTACAAAGGCCATTTATGATGAATTGCACATCTCCTTCTTTCTCCCTGTTCCCAGGGAGAGTGATGTCACTCAAAGGCTATAATAGACCTCTAATGAACTCCAAATCCCATGCCAGTACATTTACACTGCATTATCGCTTCCTTAGACCCTTGACCTCCCAGTGGAGTAGAGCGGAGAGCACTCCTGTCTGCAGAGCTCATTCGGCCATTATATATGCATTTGCACAGACCACATAGTATTGCACTGGAAGAGGGGGTATTATATACATAATAGAGTGTTTGCAAGTCTGTGCATACTCCCAACCTGACTCTTACTGATGACTTTCCAGCCTCTATACCGTTTTAAAGACCTACATTGACAGTGAAGTGTGTAATGTTTTTGATAAGTAGCCACAGTTTACAGGAAAGTGTACGTTTTAGCTCTCCTGCTTCTAAAGACTGAGCAAAAAAAAAAAAAAAAAAACAAACTCCAGAGGCATCCAACTCTCACTCTCAAATTCTGGTGTTCAAACACAGCTAACTGCTTTGACAAATTTCCTCATCAAACTCCGAGAAGCACTCCGTCAAAGGCGGACCTGTCTCCGCATTACTCACTCAGAACAAATGATGTGCCCACCGTTGTGCTGTGGCCACAGAGAAATGGAAGAGGAGGGGTGAAGATTTGGAGGCAGAGTTCAACTAATTGCCTGATGATGGAATTTTAGTGTCTCCTTCATTATAAAGCAGCTTCTAAGTATTATTGATCTTAGGAGGGGTATCTCAGAGTCATGTGGCATTAGAGAGCCCAACTGCTCTGAGGCCATGCATTATTCACCAGGCATTCTAACACGACGCCTCGCCAGGGCCTGCCAATTCCTCTCAGGTGGCCTGGGAGTAGCCGCAACTCTCTATCCACCCTGCCCTACCTCATCAAATACACACACACACACACACACACACACACACACACACACACACACACACACACACTGGCATAAGCATGCGAAAGCATTAACATATACACACTACACGCACATACACACGCACACACATACACACACACACACACACGGTAAAAACACCCAGTCATGACTGTTCCCCTCTGACTAGGGGTTGTAGATTGTTGTTTTGCTGCCTGATCGACCTCTCCCTCCACTGAGGGGTTAATCTATAATGAACTGACTGATGCTGCTGTCTCCTTCTATTCCCAACAAGTCATTTGTGAACATCAACCTTTCCCAGCACACACGCTACAGAAAGCATCTGAGAAAAGAGACCTCATCAGGAAGCAATGAGGAGACATGACCAGTTGGAAAAGTTGAGTAACAAAAAAGAGAAAGTAAGACAGAAAGAAAGTATGTCATCAACTTTAAGATATCCGGTTAGTAAGGTTTTCATTTGTGAACCATACTACATTAGTCAGTCATTGTTTGTTAGCCTGTTATTATATTAGCATTAGGAATTAGTAATCCTCAATTAACATGACTTGTTATAAAATCCTTTTGTGCATTTGGCACTGATGAACAAAGCTGCACCTTTGCATACAATATAGTTCCCCATAATACAGGATATGTTGACTATACAGCTGTTAAAACAGCTTTTGTTTTTAAAGAACCACCTATTCTAGGAATATGTTGTAAAAACATATATTTTGAATTACAACACAAGTGCAATTTACACACTAGAAGACACTAATTCTGTACTTCAGCCAGAATGATCATTTGCAAGTGTTAATAAATTCAGACTTTAGGCACAAAAAGCAATTTAGATTCCACTTTGGTCTCCACTTGCATTATGTCCAATCCCCAATGAAGACTGGGAGGTGTTTGCTCTGCTGCTCATTTTGACCACATGACTGACAAGAATATGCTGAGAATTCAGTTAGACCTCTTTACTCCTATAACAGGCAAAGACAATAATGAAAACCTTGGCCTCATCAAATCGAGTCCAATTAGGGAATTTATTAAATGAATTTGATTGATGAGAAAAATTAATAAAAATCATGTCAATCTAAATTTGTAAGATAATATCAGACAGCTTATCTTTGCAGGTGAATGCTGTACAGTTAGGGTTGCTATAAAATATTCCCATGAGGACGCTCAACCACGAGATCTGCACAACAAAAGCACATCTCATCCATATATCCATTCATCATTGTTTAGCCCTGGCTTCTGGTAAAAGGGGCTTAGTCTCATATAATGTATCTTTGTTTTCACTGATTGCAATTATCTTGGAGATCAATGGGTGTTATCAATACCTTACAGCAATTAACATTTAATATCCTTCCGCAGCCACTTACTCCATTAATGGCTGATTGATTATGCCAGACCTGGGAGCCCCGCAGCTGGAAATGGCATGGATCCATTCTGTCTGTCTGTCAAAGTAAAGGCAGGCTGCTCCACCGCAGAACCTCTGACTCCAACTAATACCTTATCGATATGAGGTTACCTCAACCTAAGAGAGAAAAATCAAGAGAACCAGGAATTTTTTTTTGTTTGCTATGTGTCTGTGTCTTTCTTTCATACCACAGCCATTATTTATTCCTCCCTCTTCCTTTCTCTTCCCACTTGACTGTGAGCACAGTTTGTTTTGCTTACTTCACCCTCATATCTCCCACCCCTTCGAACACCCTCCCTTCCACCCCAGCAGTTCATAATCTAATCTAAGCAGTGATGTATTTTCAGAGCAAGAAGGCACTGCTTTCCATTTCAATCAAATTCAGGCCTTTCAGAAGAACCCATAATGCAATAGTTCCGTACAAAATTCAAGCCCAATTTAAGCCCTATAGACTGCAGATGACTGATAAACACTCCACTCCACTGCACGTCACTCTTTCTTTTGGCTCTACTTTGCTGCAGAGCATCGTCACAAATAAGAGCTACCTCTGTGCTCACTCTTTGAGAATAGTACAGGTAAACTTTAAATTGGCAGTAGGGGTGGACAGGGTGAGGACGTGGGTGAAGAAATGCAATGCAAGTTAGGAAATCTGACAGGATGGACTTTCCTAAAGAAATGTAATTGGAAGACAAGACAAGTCTTGGCTACATGGACAGGTCGCAGAGGCAGCCTCTCCATTACCAAGTGAGGGGGACAGTGGAGCGGAGAGGGAGAGGGGTGTGGGTAGAAGGAGATTGGGAAGGTTTCGCTTAATAAACACTTTGTTTTCTGCTGACGATCACAGGGGCAGAGCGAGGGATACATCGACGGATCGATAGACTGATTTGTTCCGGGCTCTCCATGTTCATCAGACCCATACTTCTTCCCAGGGGAGTGGATAGAGGGACTAAAAAAGAAAAGAAGAGGGTATGAACAGAAGAAGGAGGGATGATTGGAAGGAGACAACAGACAAGTGAAATCAAGGGAGTAAAGAGTAGAAAAACATTGGGAGAGTTGAGGAGTCAGGAAGCAGACAGACAGATGATGATGATGGGAGGGAGTAATGGATGAAGAAAAGAGCCACAGTACGGGAGGGAAAGAGACTGAAAATGGCAAGAAGAGGATCTGGATAGGCTGAGGGATGAATATGAAGATAAATGACAGCAGAGATGGTAGGAGGGGTTGACTGTGTAGATGACACACAGAACAGGAAATCCCTTCAATCTCAGCTGGGTCACTGGCTCAAGGACCAGTGTAAATACATTTCTATATCCTCCCCTTCTCTGCAGATAGACACGACAGACAGGCAGACAAACAGACAAACACACACTCATCACACACATACTTCACTCATCAGTTCTCCTGACAACCAATGCAGGTTTGTGTAAGTATCTTGCAAAAAAAAAAAAAAAAGTAACTCTCTCCACTCCCTGCTTATCTCACTCTGAGGGCAACTTTATTCAAGAAGAGATGATGAGAGGAGGAGGAGGAGGAGGACGGTTAGATAATAGCATAGCAATTTTATGTCTTCTCCACAAAAGCAAAAGAGGCTCTGGTGCATAATGGCAACAAGCAATTGTATCTGCAAAGATTTCCATTGCCATTACAGCATTGTTCGCCATTGTAGGATTTGATGTCAGTCAAAAAGCTATAGCACTGCAAATCACTCCGTCTGTGCCTTCGAGGTTCTCTTGGCAACATAAAAGATGCAGTATTGCGCTACTTGAAATATCCAATTTGACCAATAATTACACAGTTCATAATTGTTCCTGCACCAACTCTGGACGATTAGCAATGAAATTACACCCCAAGAGTGAGGGATCCTTTTAAAGGTCATGAACCAACAGGAAATTGCAATGATCTTATCACTGTATGATTACAAATCGTTTTAAAAAGGGCTTGTAATGACCCTTGTTTTTAGCAGCTGTTTTTTTTTTTCAAGATAGGAGGAAATCTTATCCTTTGATTGGTCTTGAAGTAGCCTATTCAGAATGGGAAGGCTCCATTTCACCTCCCTTATTATCAACTTGTAAATTAATCCACAGGGCACTCTGTTCATATGGAAGAGATAACATGTAGAGAATATGACGCAATCAACTGAACTTCACTTAAGTGCTGTCCAATTAGCCAGCAATATTTTACTTATCTCATCTGTGGCTGTTTTTCCAGCACCATATGCTACATGCAAAATATGAGTTGCAAGTGCACTGTGAAAGTAAAATACCTTCTCCATCTTTGTAAACAGCACACACACAAAAAAATCAAGCAAAAGGAAGTCTTTCAAAAGTTTGCTATTAGGGCAATCATTTTCTTTTTCTTTGCCACCTGCTTCCATCATTAATTCCCTGGAGCTTTTCTCTACAAGGTGAGCAGAGAAAAATGAATATGATAATAGTAAAAATACACAAAAGGCAAATCTGCCCAAATAAATGAGAAACACAGCCAGAGGTGAGCAGATAAGAAGCAACACATAAATGAAAAGTGTAAAGGCATAAATGTTCCACCGACTGAAGGTATAAATATGTATTATGAACGTGCTCAGCTGGTGCATTGCTGTGGGCTTCCATTCTTCCACATGGAAAATAGCCACGGATGCCGTGTTTTAACCAATCAAATTTGCCCCTGGGCAGGTCGTTTTTGATACAGTGGAGCACAGTAATCTCATCCAATCCTTTTGTGTGACTGCTGGGGCTTCTGGGTCAGAGAAGAGGGGAGTGGTATGAGGAGAAACTCACCAGGCAACTGCAGTCATAGCCTGTGGCTACAAGTATGCAGTAAACCCCTGAAAACTATCATTTCTGTTCAAGTTCATCATTGCAGAGTTCACCTGATTGTATCACAATGACCTTTTCATATGCCTGTTGTGTCTGACTTTGTTTTCCTCAGTTCACATGATTTTGTATTGCACTGTCTCATGAATGGACATTTATTAACAGCACCAATGAGTCCTGCAATTTAATGTTGTGGATCTTGCTAAAAAGCTAGCTGGTAGGGGTGTGACGAGATCTCGCGAGACGAAAATGTGACGATATTTCTCGTCAAAGTGAATTTTGTCTCGCGAAGCTATAATTGAGGGGCGCACAAAAAAAAAAAAAAAAAAAGACAATGTGTTTTCTATCGCTCATCTGCACATCATGTCTTCTTTTTATAATGTCACGTGTGGATCATTAACCTTGTTGCAGCTTCTACCTGCTGAGAAGATCTCAGTCAGAAGTATGAGATGAGGAGAGGAGCAGGTTGACCTCAGGTCTCTACACTGAGCCTGAGCTAGGAGGAGCAGGAATCTAGCACAGCTGTGGAAGCCTAATGATGCAAAAAGTAAAATGAGTCACACTACCTAATTATAACACAATGTATATGTTGTTCTACTTTTGTATTTATGTGATACAGGATTTGTGCAATTTACTTTTATTTGTGTTTTTTTTATTAGCAATATGTTATAATTTTTGATCATTGAATACTATACTAATTTATATTTATATATTAGAATTGTTTCTACTCTTTATAATTTACTTTTTCGTATTTGTGATTATATCTAACTTGTATTTATGGTTTCCATAAATACCAACATGATCCATCTATAAAATATCTATATGGGGAAACCTTTTACAGTGCTGCATACTGCATATGATAATTATATATTTAGAAAGTAGAACTGAAGTGATTCATTACAAGACCGAAAACATTTCAATTAAATTTCCATTTTGTGAATTTCAAATAAAAGAACAGTCATGTATTTCCTCTTTGAAGTTTTCTTAAAAATATAGTTAAAATCTCGTCTTGATCTCGTGGACCCAATATCGTGTCTTGTCTCGTGAGCTGAGTGCATTATCACACCCCAACTAGCTGCTGTGTAGGATGTGAACAGATGTGTGGTTGAGCTTCCTCAGAGGGGACTTCTGTGAGGCCCAAGCTATTTGAAGAACAAACTAATTATGCCAAATGTCTGAAGTTCCTGTCGTGGTCAAAAATCCAATATGATGCTCCGCCTGATTAGAATAAGGGAATGGAAGCAGAGGACAAAATGAAGGGTGCAGTGCAATAGAGTCACAGTCACAATTCCATAGACTAAAATCAATAAATGAGAAAGGCTTCAGCTTGTTACTGTTTTATTCCAGCGTAGCAGGCTTTGATTTCTGGATAACTGGAGGTAAACTGCTTTGCACTCTGAGTAAAAAGAAGTCTTACAGAAGAAGTTCACATTTGGTAAGATTTACTTTTTGCAATGCAGAAAAGAAACAAGCATGAACATTTCTACCAATGCTGAATGCATTATTGAATATATTACTTTTTATGTATTACAAAAGAATAAAGATATAACAAACTATTTTTACTTTGAGTGCAGTTTACCTCAGGTTGAACTCTGCTAGATTTATTGCACCAAATAAACAATTGAGTAATTCTTCACTATATTCCTAAATCTAGAAAAGGGATTAAGAGAAACCTTGTTAACATAGTAAGAATTGTGCATGAGAAACTATGCCTTTATGGCCATGTATGAATTTAAGAGGATTTCCGGGCTTTTCAAACGTGCCGTAGTCAACGCTCTATTAAAACACAGGGCCAAAGGGCTTCGTTATGTGTATGGAGAAGACATGTACATTGTGTATTTGTATACACACACACTATTTTCACGTGAATGCACTTGTGAACACATACATAATGCAGGTCAGCTAGCATGCAAATTGTTATCCTGTTAGAGCTTGAAGGACAGAGGTTCAAGCTCTGGGCGCTGCTTGCCAAGCTAAACATTACTATTTGCTTGGATGTTTATTCACTTGCCAAACTACCTGCTTTCAACAGCCTCTACATATTTACATATCACATATAAATAAGTCAAATTCTCTATTAATGTGAGACATTATGCAGCTACATACAGTTTGTTTAAAAGTGCAGTAAGGCCACAACTTACAATGATCCCACAGGACAAAATGACAATAACATACCAGCAGGAGGGTTTGATAGGACTGTTAAAGATGTTGCACACTGTGATCATCTCCTCACAAACCTGTAATTAAATCCTTTTTAATGTCAAAAACATGCCTTGTGTACAGAAATATTGTAATTTCCTACCTGTCAAGAGTACTGGACGTCATTACTTGTCCAGGGCTCCACGACAAATGTGTAATAATAGCATCAATTGTATTATTTTAGCACTGTTAGTAATTTTAATATAGCCTTACTACAAATGGTTTGGCTTGAGATGGACACCTATTCTTATAACTATACAATAGCTGACAACTTTCTCCTTCACTGACATAAACCTGGACCCTTCCAACAAGTGAGCGGATGAATACATTACCGCAGGTGTTTTATTGGCTGCTGCTTTTGATTTTAAAGCTGGAAAACGTGGCAAATGTCTAATTTCTCCCCAACCATTTAATAAAATCTGAGGTGAGAGATAGCCCATGCTGTTACAGAATTAGACTTGACTTTATTTCTACAACACTTAAGTCTTAACAGATGTTAATAAGGTAAGGGAGTTTTGAGAGTTGGCAAGCCATGTTATCATCAAATAGTCTCTATAGTTTGCTGATTGCTCTGGTACATAGCTGGTAGAACTCCACTAATTTGCAGTGAATGTCCAGACTGAAATAAGCTGATTCACCAGTTTTGGTTTAATTGAGTTTAAGAGTGAAATCCCTTAATGACTTGGCAGTGTCTCACATGGCATCTGTTTGATCATGTTTAATCATGTAATGCAACTTCAGTTAGCGGTAGACACATGGAATTGGAGGAGGCTAACACAGTTTTTAAGCAGGTTAAGGCAGATGTACATTTTTTTCCAGAGAGGTTGCTTGGTGCCATATTGGGACAAGTTTTATACTTTCATTCTAATTTTCAAACAGCAACTGCCTCTTGGTTCAGATGTACAACAATTTCAAATAAACTACAGAATCCAGACATTCAGCAAAATGTAATGCAGTAAGACATATTGCTTTTTGCTTGAGGGGAACCATAGCCATTGCCTTTAAATATAGTCATAATGTATGACATAGAAATACATTAGGCCTTGCTTGACTTTATTCATCCAGATCATAGTGTCTAGTAGTGCAGCAGTTAAAATAAATCTCCAGTAGGAAGCATTGTATCTAACACAATCTTCATGTCTAACAAAAGGGAAAAAAAGGTCTTAATCTTGTCAAACACAGCACAAAGCAATCAGTGGGGCTGATCTTCGATGAGGGAGATGGATTATAATCAAATAGAGACTCAGAGTCTGGCTATCATC
The DNA here is from genome assembly GCF_027409825.1 of Scomber japonicus. Lineage (NCBI taxonomy): Eukaryota > Metazoa > Chordata > Actinopteri > Scombriformes > Scombridae > Scomber > Scomber japonicus. Next base: position 14,612,795 of record NC_070600.1, on the reverse strand, counting down.
CTGTGGAATTAAATGTGGCGCATCCACAGACCACAGCAGTGTAATGAAAGAATAATATAACTAATATGAGAGGGTTTTATATGGATGATTTTTAACTTTTAAGGACTGATTTTGTGCAATTGGCAGAAACAATTTTCAATACATAGAAGAAAGTACAGAATAGGAATGCGTCACATATCGTTCATGGTAATACTGGAATACAATGTGATATATTAAAAAAACATATCATTATATTTCTACATGTGCAGTTGCAGCACAGAGTATGACTGACAGTTAGTAAGGTCTCTGCTGGCTCCACTGTGCAGGAATTGGCCCAAAATAAAAAAGGGATGAACAGTTACCTTCAGAGAAAAATAGCAGAGAAGGTACATCACACAACACAGACCACATACTGTACACCCTCATCTGGTAATTAATCTGAGAAATGAGAAAAGAAACGTCAGGATATGGCAACAATTTATCAACTCTACATTTGTTTAATTATCAGAGCAATACGCCACAACCAAAGATAACCAGAGACATGAGGAACACATAATGTGAGGCAAATAGTTCAATCAGTCAGGTGGAATGTGTGATGAAAAACACTCCTTACAAGCAGTCAGACAGCTGGATGAAAATAGTTTGATAATCCCATGTTTATCTAAAATGTTTATTTGATGGCTAAGATGCAGGACATGATGTGTGTTTATGTTTTTAAGTTAGATAATAAGGAGATTTAAGCAGGAGAGCTGATGTGGTTTGTTGTTCAGAGTCTGTGCATCTTGTATTGTGTAGCAGGCTTCTGACAGGCTCAGTGTGACTGTCTGCTCCTCCTATGATTGAACGGTACTTTGTTTTATGCAAGATTTGATTGGTCAAAATAAGTACTCCAGCTACATAAACGGATAACAGAAAGGTATTTCATTGTACAGAGAGTGTATTAGACAAAAATAAGCTGTTTAGCTCTTCCCCCTTGTCATATTGTCCTAAATATCATTGTCACAAAAATACAGAGAAATATCATGATCATATTTTAAGGCCATATAGGTCACCCTCAATGTAGGGTTTTGTCAAGAGTTGTGAAAATATGGAGGTGTAAAGCAAGACTGCTTGAAGAAAGCTAGAATGTCTGATTGATTTCTTTTAGACAAATAAAATAATTAACAATGTGTCTTAAAGATCAATAGCTTACAATGTGAATGTATGTTACACACACACACACACACACACACAAGCACACACACACACAAAATAAGCACACTGTGTTGTCTACCAAACACAATGGAGCTGAGCAAAATACTTCTACCAAACATTGGACAGACATGCAGAGAACCTCAGCAGTGGATCAATCAGTATGGTTACACAGCAGGCAGTTTGATTGAGTTCAACCCCTTGATAAGGTGTGTTGCATTATTTATGGTCACCTGTAGAAGCCATTCATTACCCACCTTTCAATAGCTGACAAAGATTGATGGATAGTTATCTTGTTAGAGGAAAAATTTATTCAGTGGTCACAATACACAATTTTAATGGATGGTTAGATAATTCTGATCACCTGACTTGTTAGCTAGAAGCACCCTAATTAGCATCAATATATCCATCTAATGTGTCCGCAAAAAGGGGAAAGGTGTAGGATGTTGTGCTGGCAAAGGAGAGGCAGAGGTAGGGAGGGGGTCGGAGATGTTCAGTTCTAGTTCTTTTCAGTTCTACTATTGTCTGTTGGGAGATACCATTTTTTTCTACTTCAAAATTGTGCTGAAGAGAATTTATTTTCCAAATATCCCAATACTTGGAAAGAGAAATAACAAACACACATAATAATAATGATCTCAAATTCTGCAAGAACTGTCAGAATCAATGTCAGACAAACAAACACTAAAACCTTCAATTACTGTACAAAATAATTTACTTTCCACATGTAGTTGCCAGCATTTGTCATGCAGTGTATATTATTTGAACAAAAGAGGTCTTGGTCATGGACACAAACTGTACTGTATATGCAGAGTTTGCACCTTTATATTCTGAACTTCATTTGTGCCCTTGCTCATGTCCTTTGCATCCTCTCCCCAAGGCCTGAAGTAATTGCCATGGACGTCAAGTTGAGAGAGAGAAAAAGCAGGGAAGCAGAGAACCATATCCATGGAGGAAACAGGACAAAAGCCCAGTCAGATGCGGCTTTGTGGGGTCGTACGACTATAAGAGGACCCTTCTCCTCCAGAGATCAGGATGAGAGGCCCTCGGTTTTCACAGGGTGTGTCTCATGGGCCCTCTGGGTTTCATCCAAAAATGTATATTTGAAACAGAAATTAGCAGAGAATCCCTGCATTTCAAACAAAGGCTGCTAGAGCTGAGGGATAAATTGAATTACTTTGAACCTCTGGTTTTGTACATTGTGTAAAATGTTTAAATTCTATGATTAACAACAATTATGTGCACAAAAATACTATTTTCAGTCAGAAAAGTAGCGCACATGATAGCTGACATCTTGTAGCCAATTAAGCAATTACATCTACATTTGGTAATGTGATAATAATGATTTAGTTATGCTAAAGAGTGTGCTGAATCTATTTTCTTCAGTCTGTCCTTACCATGAAGGGTAGCAAATGCAAACTAGCAGGCTGACGTCCTGTCAAGAAACATGAACAGTGGAAGAAGAATTCAGTAGATGAATTAATGAGCCAACTTTCAGTTTTTGCACTATCCATCCATGCTTAAGAGACTCAGTTCTCCTCAGTTCTGTGCTCCTCTTTTAGCTCAATGTTCAACACCTTCTCTCAGTGTAGTTTCAATGGGAAACTCCACCAAACTCTGTACTACCTACCCAGCAGCAAAAAGCAGACAGAGAAAGTTAGCCAATAGCTGGTGAAAACAGTGGAGCATTTAGGAACTAAAGAACGATGTTTCACTTCAGGAGTTGTGAGAAGTGAAGGGAAGTGAATATTATACTTACATTAATTAGATGGCCAAAATTACAACTCCAAACTAATGCTACAGTTACTACATACATCACCCAGCTGACAAACGGGTCAGCCAGTGGAGAATGGAAGACAAGACTCAATACTAACACTACACATTTGATTTTCTACTCTGTTTTATGTAAGGGGAGAAAAGCTCCCCAGGTGCACATACTGGATAAACACAGCCTCAGAAACTGCTGTACAATCATGCACGGGCTATACACAAATCTTAACTCATACACACCAAAGCTCTCTTTTTCCCTTCAATGCACACACCTATAAGTAAAGAGGAGATGGAGGACATGTTTGTGAAATTGGCTTTGAGCTTTGAGCCCTTCAATAAGTTATGGGTCGAGTCAAGGAATTTGGTTTTGTGGCAGCGCAGACGCTGGAAAAAAGATAAACATGCTCAGCGCTTTCCTTTTAGGGTTCATTACTCTGCCGATCTCGGGTGAGCCAGAGTTGAGAAGAGGAGTTAATTTCTACCGAGTGAGAAAAAACACATTAACTGAGACCTATCCATCTTCTCAGTGCTGACACCTCCATTTAAATCTCTTATTTTTAAAAAGGATGTAGAAGAGAATCGTCTTCTCTATGTATGAGCCTGTGGCTGTGTGTGCAAATAGGCGGGGTGTGTAAATGTGTGTGATGCCTTTTGCAGTAAAAATCTTTCATTATGATATTTCCAATTTAAAAAGAGGCCAACATTTCCTGCTCTTTTGAAAAATTAAGTGGCATTTTCCGTGGATTAATTTTAGACATGTGGGAGTATATTCATAATGCTAATGTAGGTTGCTGTGTTTTCATTTGCTCCGGGGAGTGGAAACTGCGATTTGGGGGTTGGTCTCTATTAATCTATCCCCGGCCCATATTTTAAACATGGACCACATTAAAATTACACTTGACATTTCATCAAGAAGAGGTCTGCAATACCTTTAGAGCAAACTGTATGTAAAGACGAAAAATTGCATTAATAGTTGCAAAGTTTTGAACAGAACCTCAATCTTCTTATGGAATCTTTTATGAGAAAGGTTTTATCTTCATTTTTTTTAAACTTTTCATGCACCCCCTCCCCACTCCCTCATTAATCATTACCAAAATCTCCTTCTACCTGGCTATTATATACAGTATGCTAAGTGGTCTTGTCATTGAGTCCCTTGTTGCCCAGCGTAATGAGCAACCTCAGAGAAGGATCTGCTGGCTTTAATCAAATCAGCCCCGGGTGTGACCAGCTCCCCAACGAGACCAGCTTTGTGCCACGGCTGCCAATATTATGCCCCATTAAGAAACAATGCCCAGCGCACACACCCAGAACACACACACACACACACACACACACACACACACACACACACATACTGATTAGCACTAATCAGAGAAAGAATTAACAGTGCTAGGGAGCCCTGCATCTGCATTATAGGAGTATTATTAGACAGGAGGCAAAGTGATTGATGTTATTAGACATACAATATGTCACATTAAACAGGCTTGAATAAAATAGCTTCCATGCAGGTTTGGTGTTTTTTGATGGCTCTGTATGAACTATCTGTATATAGAGCCCAATACATTATCGATCCTTTGTTTATTTGCTCTGGGTGCACCAGCTGTCAAAAATGTCCCACTGGAGTATTGTAAAAACACTGAAGTTCTCCTTACCCACAGTGGTGCTGTGGGCATGTGCACTGCATAGCACAAAGAAGCTAGCACTTTCAATTAATGATATGTATTTGGTATCATCAGACACTCAATAAAAAACATCCATGAACAACGGTATCAGTTTATGGGTCTGTTACATTCAAACCATTACCAAACAAGTTTACACAATGCTGGCAAAGCCTATCACCACCAGGTAAATCTGTATTTTGCAGTGTGCCAGTAGAGATTCATTTTATGTAAACCAGCAATTTGGCTTGCAGATGCTGAGGGAGGGAGCAAAGGTATCGATGGAGTAGGCTACAGCCACTGCTAGGGGCGGGGATGGAAGCAAGCTCTACTGTAGGCATAAGTCTTAAGTGTCAACAATGTTTGTGTAATTACTCTCAGTGCCAGAAGGGGGAGACAAAAGATCCACACTGCAGGTTTAATGTATCGTTTCATTACACAATTTTGAATATATTTCAGAGAGCTAATCTTCAGATGAGGTTTTACTCATCATTTATGACTCCTGAAACTCCTTACTCCTGAAATATCAACCTTGAAAGAATGCTAATGTAATTACCTCACTATTTGAGTTCCTTATAACAAAGAACATAATGTGAACAACATACTATCAAGTAGTAAGACTCAGATTTTGTTTCCCTTTTCTGCTGAGCAAAAATTAAACACTCATGGTACATTGATTTCTACAGATCTACTGTAGGTGATACAGCTCAAAATATATACACACGTGTGCACACACAGTCCCACTGGACCTAACCTTCAGGGGAGCAAGACTTGCCTTAACAAAGTGGAAAATAATTTCCAATACATATTAATGAAGCAGAGTTGAATCGATGCCCTTGGAACTTTATGAGAGTGTGTGCCAATGCAATGCAATGCTGCGACAGCAGCCTAGTGTATGTGTGGCTCAGATTTTGGAGGGGGCAAGGGGGTGCTAGCTGGGCTCAACAATAAGAGCCCTCATCTATCATGCTGAGCTCAGAGTGTGATGGGCCTCATAGGTCCATGTGAGTGACCCTGACTATGAAAAAGACTATCAAGTCTGGATAGAAGGACTACCAGTGTTTGAGTGCTTCACTACTGTATGTGTAAGCAATTCTAAATGATGGGTTAATGATTAAACACTGAGAAAGCCTCCATCAATGATGTTTGAAGGTCCACTCGTTCTCACATGCACATGTTTATGTTAACTACTGAATGTCAATGAATTTGTACATGTGCGTGCACCCACACACACACACACACACACACACACACACACACACACACACACACACACAAATCCTGCTTCTGCAGCAAATCGCCCGAACCAGCTTGCTTTTTCATCAAGGGCCAAGAGTGTGTATTAGACAGAGAGGGAATTACAACCCCTGCAGCACTTGTGGATGACACAGCCACTTACAGTTTGACCAATAGGCCATTTGCACTCAATGAATCACATATTTAAACACATTAATAACCAAGGCCACTGGCTACTGTACAGAGGGGAACACAAATATGCGAGTAGACAGGCAATCATGAACGTGCACAAACCTGTAATTTAAAATTGTGCCTGTAGCACAATGAGCACAAACGTAAGCTTTTGTAGACTTTCCAGTATTTAATAATTGTTATTTGACACAGCGATGTTTACACATGCAGGAGAAGTTTTGAATCACTTTACTGGGTCTAACTAAATTGAAATGTACTCAGTGCGGGACAATGTCGATATTCCAGTGAAGAAAGACACTCAAAACCATAATTAAAAAGTGTCTAGCTCCAGTAATGATGGGGACACACACACACACACACACACACACACACACACACACACACACACACACACACACACACACACACACACACACACACACACACACACACACACACACACACACACACACAATGCAGCATTGGTTAAGCTCGTTGTTATTCCTGTGCCGTGTTGCTGCTGCATGATCATGCTGATACCCAGGGGCAATTTGTTACGGACATCAGAGGAGCGGCGAAGGTCACAAGCAAGACAAAGTGTCCAGCCAGCCAATCACAGGCACTGCTGATTCAGCACTTTGAAAACACATCACCTGCCGATGTTGGGGGGGGGGGGGGCAAAAAAAGAGAGAACAGTCCATGACAGAGTGTTGACATGACTGAGGCAAATGGAGGCAAAGTGGGGGTAAAGACAACATTCAGAATGTTTATATACAAGTCAAGATTATGTAAAATAATAAATACTATGATTCAATTATATTTTCAATAATATGCATCTGTTACTGGAAATAACATGCATGCAATTGGAGATTTGCAATTTTAAAAATATATCTCATCTTAACAAGTTTAGCCTAAACTATAGACTTCCACCACAGAAAAGTAAATAATAAAGCAAAAAATATCTAAAATCTTGACTAACCCTTCATATGGGGCTTTATGATTTAGTGTGTGGATAAATAGTCAAAAATTAAAATGAACTGCTCTGAGGACTCCTTCCAATTCACCAAATCATTCAGTGCACTTACCTGCACAGGCCAGATATATCTTAAACACAATCAGATGGCATTTCACACAAGATTTACAGACCATCAGACTGGTACTGAGCCGAAGTCACTTTTGCATAATCCATATCTCAAATAATCTCAAAATGCAAAATCCTCCACTAATACCCCTTTGTTTTATATTTACAGAGGGTACAACTAGTAACTTTTATGGATCATTATTGATTAATTTGCCTGGGACACATTTGTCTATCTATTTAGGAGACAAAAAGAACATATTTTAAGTATATTTAATTTTTTTTAATACCACTATGCAGGAGCTGATAAACTCAATAGCATATGCCAGACATTTCTGCCTTAATCAGGGTATAAAGGATTACAGGCACTGTGACCCCGTGATCATTCTAATTAACACACACAGCGGTGTCACAACCCCTAGCTACCACTTAAACAGTCGGCCAAAACTGGGCAGATATCCATAATCTCCACAAGTGGGATTAAATTGGTCTGTCTTGTCATAAACTCCATATTTCCTGACCATTCAAAGGCAGCAGAAAGTTAAGTATTGGTGAAATGATAAAATATTTGACAGCGACAACGTGACCCCTAAAAGGCACCAGATGGATTTAGGCTAACTTCTTGGGGGCAAGAGTGAGACAGGGCGAGAGATATTCTTCAAAAGAATTTGAGGAGAGATTGAAAGAACTGTAAAGACAGAAAGAAGGCGTGAGTCAGAAAGACAGGGGAGAGGGAGACTGGAATAGCGAGTAGTATTTAGGTCTCTTTAGTGCTGAGTTGCAGCCACTACTTGATTGGGTGCTTTGGGAGGAAATGGAAAAGCTCTCCAGCCAGGTGCTTATCTCTGACCAGAGCTTACAGAGTCAACCAGCCGCCAAACTGCTTTACCCTGACAGCCAGACACTCACAGGGTAAGTTCCAATCAGCCTGTGAAGAGCAATGTCCAGGAAAGATATTTCCACCGAGCTAGTGTAACTTTTGAGCACAAGAGATTACTTTCTAAACTTCTATGAGAGTTCTATGCAAGTTCCAAAAACTGACATGTTTCAAGCACCAGTACCTCCTGTTTCAACATTTTCCAGGGGAACTAATGGTGCTAGAGGTCAGAGAGATGACACACTGGTTGTCAAACATCACAGATGCAAAGGTGTAGTTCAAGGAATAACCTACGGAGGGACACAGCATCTTCAAGTTAGCAGTAATACTGCAGTCTTCTTGGGTTGTACAGTTACAGCAATCAGGAAAAGAGGCGGTGGCCTTGTCCAGACCTTCATTTCTCAATGTCTTAAATTGTGCGATTAGTGCAGATGGAAAAGGGTGCAAGAGCTCCAAATGTTGTGAGATGAATGGGACAGGACTTTGTGAAATCTATGTAAACTGGGCAGAGGCATGTTCTGCGGCAAAGAGAGTGCAATGCTCATGTTTTATAGGTACCTTTGTTCAATAAAATACTACTTTTTGACTACTATCAAAAAGATGAAAATAAATCAATGGTCGGGCCTTCATAGAGAACTAGACAAAGTGTTTGCTGCTGGGTACATGTAAATTTGTCATTGTCAGCGCTTTCACAAATGTCTTCTTTTTTTTTAAAAGATATTCGATTTCCCCTGCTGTCTTTGCTTTTAAATTTAGAGCACAATGAATTGTGGGCAATTCCCTCAAGCCATTGGAAAAGTACATCAGGAAGGCCTCAAGCAATTTCTGAATTCACCATGGATTACCATCAGCTGGTATATACGGAAGCCGAGAACAATCGTGCTTGTAATTATTTGCCTTTCAAAGCACTCAAGGACACCACAAGGCACATATAACAACAACAGTACATCAAACAATATAAATCAGGTAACATTTAGTGCAAAGATAAAGAATAAATATGAATGTGACTACACAGTGCATTAGTACAATAAATAAACAAGAACGTGATTGCATAGTGTGAGACAGAGTATGCCACTCAGAATAGGTGCGTTTTCAGGCGGGATTTAAAGATGGAGACAGAGTCAGAAGTGTGAATGTCTGGTGGGAGAGAGTACCAAAGCCCAAACTTAAGTAATGTAGCGTGTTACTTTTGCTGCTAAGTAATGACTTAAGTAATGTAAATACTCTTACAATTACAATGTGTAATCAGTAATTAATTACAATTTAAGTCACTTGCCTAACACTGGTCAGGTATGGTCTACTGCACTTGTGCAAAAAAGATAAAAAGGCACAAAATTTAGCCTCAACACCGACATTTAAAGCACAGGATTGCAGCCAAGTTTTAAGACTTTCTGAATTTCTGGTGGTGGAATTCGGGTTATTCATGTGCTGCTTGGACGCTCTGACATCTAACACCCCAGGGAGGTGGTAAAGCAGCATTGCATCCCCAAGCTAACATCTAAATAGGAAAGATATTTTTTCCAATCCATACAAGTGTACCTGAATCCATAATTCTGGCAAAATTTTCGTCTATATAGCCAAGTCAGACTTTGGACAGGAAGAAATAAAGTACAAGAATATCAAGAAAACTATTGCCAAAATATATTCTATATATGGGAAACTTTATGTTCCTCTATGATCAAACTCCATTAGAGGATGATGATTCCTTGTAGTGTTTAATGAAATATGACCTACATATTACTGATATGTGATTACAATCCTGAACATCAATGCATTCCACTTGTAGTTATGGTTCTCAGCCTGATGTCTTGTTTCTGTGAATACCTGCAGTAAGTCGTCGCTGCTCTGCAATCCCATTATCTCTGCATGTATGAGATGTGTTGACAGTCCCACAGTGGGGCAACAGAGCTGGAGGGTGGGTGGGTGGGTGGGCAGAGGGGGGGGGGCTGCTTAAATTGAAGACGAAAGAAAAGGTAGGGTCCTGAGAGAGCATAGGAAAAGAGAAGAACATAGAGGATGAGATAGAAAGGTGTGGTGTGCAGGGCTACGGGCCTCTGTGTCCTGCAGGGGATTACAGATGGCCCTCAGAATTAAATCAAAACTGTGCTGACTGCCAAGGAATGGGCTCTGCGACACATCGGGTGCCACATGAGAGGTGGGTAAGACTGCCGCAGAGGGAGGAGGCTGGAGGCGAGGGCTGCCGCCATAGAGTGAAAATCGCCTTCAAATGAGTTTTTGAAATATCTAAAAATAAATTGCCTTTGAAAAAGCTCAACAGACAGCTGATATGCCGACTGGATGGGGGCCAAGTGAAAAGTTGCCCTATCCCTCCATTTCTCCTCATCTCAGTCTCTTCTATACTAACGCATCATTCGTTTTCTCACGTCTCATTCCCGTTCTCGCCCCCCCCCCCCCCGACTCTAATAGACACACATCAGCATGCAGGTACTGTATTCACGTGGGTTTAAACAAAAGGTCAAGTCTCATTTAGTTACCAATTAACAACAGTTTGATTAGAAAATGATTGAAGCGCCTTCTCCTGGATTATGATATTTATCAACAAAATGCTGTACATGGGGATTTATTGCAAGGACCCAGCAGATGGTCAAATCTATTTTTAGAGAAAAAGATTGAATAATGTATTGCCTCTGTCTGCTCATCATATACTTTGCACATGCTACATTTCACACCCATACTCACAGATAATATTAGCATTTTACCCGGCACACAAAGGTGATTGTTTCTGATGATAACCAAATGATGACATTACAGCTTCAGATGAAGCATCATTATACTTTCATAATGTCACGGCTTTGTTTAACCTGGAAAGTCAGGGAGTTTTGTCAACGTTTAGTTCTCTTGCAACTTGCATCATTCAGGTAGCCACACACACTGCCATCTTTGAAGCAAGCTTGATGTTACTATCTCATTCTCAGCCCTATGGAGATTAACTTCTAAGCACAGAATATAAATGAAAATTTGGCACCTGTAAAATGCAAATGAGTCAAGAGACATAAGATTTACTTTTTAAACTTTGCAGCTCACAGCTTTCATAAGAGTAGGCATATTACAATGGTTGATGACTTAATTTGCTAAACACTGATAGTTAATATAAAAAACTGAAACTGTCACTCTTGAGTGTTTTGTTACAAACACACTCAAGATAGTTTCATCATACGTATCATACATTCATCATTTCTCAATAGCAAGTGCACAAAAGGACCATTATCTTCCCCACAAATTATAAATTGTTTTTTTCAGTGACAAGAAATTTGATCAGTATGTTAATGACCCACATGTTTGATAGCACACTCTGTGACACTGCCTCAAAATAAAATTGTCCCCTTTGCACAGATTTGGTTGTGCACACTCATGCTTTTGTGCTCATTCCTGAGGCACAATATTAATTATATTTCTCAAAGCTTGCTGTCTGGATGCTATTGTTTTTCCTTTGTCTTTCCAAAAATGTTCAGCCAAAAATAATGTAACTAAAAGAAATACAAAGCCTTCCCTCAAAAGTTACAATAAAAGAAAATTATTGAGCGCCCATGCATGTTAAATATAATTTCACAATTAAAACCACAGTACTAAGCCATATCGTTGCAAGGAATGGAAATAATTCAGTGTTGTAGAAAGGTAAACAAGTAAAAAGTCTGCTTTCACACTGACACAACTATAGATAAGTAAAGAATATATACACATACACAGCAACACATGAATCACAGCTTCTCTAATGTTAGTCTCAGTGCAGTGTTCATTAAATATGTATGAACGCAGAGCCTTGTGGGCCTACAGTCATTGATGACCCCACTAACCTTTTAACACCAGGAGCCTATATGAACTGTAATATGCCCACAAAAAACGCCCACCTATCAGATGCCTACTGCAAAAATACATGCACATAGTAGATGAATATTATGTAGGCAAATGTTTCGACATAATTATCTGTATGCCCAACACAAGATTTAAATCAGTGAAATTAAATCAGATGCAGACAATGAAAGGACACAGCAACGAGCTCTGTGCACACAACCAATCTCTCAGAATGAATGTGTTGTAGATTAGAAATTGTAATAAAAAATAACTTCAGCCTCTTAGCATTCACTCTCTAATGAGCCCCACTGTCATTAGGATAGATTTAACCCACTGGCACTGTCCGTGGTACCAAACTACTTTCTTGGCTTCAGTGGAAGTTTCTTATTGCTCCTCTCTTGCACCCTTGGTTAGTCTTGTCTTAAAACTTAATCTGTTTTACTAGTGCAGCCAAGGAGCTATGTCTCAGCTTTCTCCCACCTCTGACCTGACAAATAGCAATGCTTCATTATTATTCACATTGCTTATTTTGGTGCCTCTAAGTAAGCTGAGGACAGATTGTCACTGCATAGAGAAATATCGGTTGAATATGCATTCTTTGTCAGTCAGTGATAAATCAAATTGACATGGTTTTGGATTTTTGGCATGGAGGCCTTCATCAGGTTGTGGTTGTACTTTGTCCAATAATTTGCTACAGGCTTTTAATAGCCAGTAACTTTTCAGGTTACTATTGCAGTATACTCATTGTGAGCACATGGACAGAAATTTGAAAAGCTCTACATGTTGTAATTTGGAGACCTCTAAAGAAATGCCATGCCAGCTGAAGACTAAACTATAATGGATTAGTTTGCTTGGGGAACTGAACAATCAAGGAATTTACAATAACAAACTAGGTTTAATTTTTTTCTGGAGTATGGATTTACCTTAATAAGGGTAATGAGATAATACTAAAAATTACTAACAAAGGTCATTAACAATCTTGCTTTAATAGACCACATTATGCAGGTCTAACAGTTTAGATTAGTATCCCAAAGCCACATTTTTAAAGGAGAACAAGACAAAAAACTCTGTTGTTAAAACACTAACCAGATCGGCATCACTCCCAGCATCAGAAATCTTAAGTGGGGAGGGGTGAGGGGGGATGATGATGGCAGAAAACACTCAAAATGGAATGTTTTTTGTCTGTCTACAATTATGATGATGACAGTGCGTGTTGGAGGATCCAAGTAGTTTATGAGCCACTTTAAGCTGTTTCTTAATGTGCTCCACTTCAATGCAGCTCCCCAGTAAAATAGCCTATTAAAGCTGATCATGAAGGCATGTCTGCCATCAAAATTGTCTCTTTTTGTTGTATTTGCCTGTAAGGGAGTTTTCCCCCTTCATTAAGATGACAACAATGATTCCTCCCCAATGCATATGCAAATAGACAAGCCTAGATAAAAATGCAGCAGGCGTCTTTACACGTGTGTCCAGGGTCTCGCTGCATGAGTCAGACCCGGGTTTACAAAAGGTGGGATTGGGGACAGCGGCCCTTGCCCTCTATCCTTTTGAAAGTCCAGATGTACTTGACGATTCAAACAAACAGAGCTCAGATTTATCTAGGACTGAGCCTCCTTCAGGGGATTAATTCTAACTTGCAATACTGAGAAGGCAGATGCCTTGGCATACACAAAGGGACAGTGATCAACACTATACACTATACTAATGTACATCATTGAAGGGGCAGTACACAATAGCTCCAAATCCCTTTGGCACCATTTGGCTCAGCTGATAACCATAAAGAGTAAGAAAAGGAGAGGCTGAGGAACAGATGCGTTGAGGTCCACGTGGCCCAACAGGGCTGGCTTAATAACAAGATTAGCCATTTTAATTTAGATTATTCAAGACTTGTTGGCATGATGAGAAGCCCCCTCTGAGGAAGACAAATGGGAAAAGGTCATTCATTTGGCACCTGATCACACATGCTTTAGAGGTTAGATGAAAGTACACAAACCCTGTTATCAACTCTAAGCATTAGGATACAAATCCTAACATTGCAGGGGATGTGTAGAGGTAGTAGGTACACAGCCACTGGAGAGTGGCATGATGGCCAAAACATGAAAGAGGGTGGTATTCTCAGCCACACCATTCAGCCTAAAAATCAACTCATTAATCATCAGACACTTGGAGTCCTGTACAATTCATCACACTTTCAGAGGAATGGATTCATTCAAACAGACTACTAACCTCTCAGCAGAAGGAATAGGGGCTTAAACAATACTGTTGTATACAAAAGTTTGAGTACCACTTAACAAATAGCATATTTTGGTGATTTTTTATAAAAATAAATAAACAAAACTAAATAAACAGCTTTTCTAGGATATGGAAAGATATTAGAGATATTATATAGCAGATATTACACTGTGCAAACACTTTTTATATCCAGCTAAAAGTCTTTCAATTCTTGTATTTGGGATTTTCTCCTATTCTGACTTGCAAAAGGCTTCGCCGCTTCTAGTTCTGCAGTATTCTTGGCCTGCCTTGCATGCACAGCTCTTTTAAGATCAACCCACAGATTTTCAATTATATCTAAAGCCAGGGGACTGTGAGGGCCATTCCAAAACCTTCAGCTTGCGTCTCTTGAGGTAGTCCAAGGTGGATTTCAAAGTATGTTTAGGATCATTATCCTGTTGTAGAAGCTGTTCTCTTTTCAGCATCAGCTTTTTTTTTTTTTTTTTTTTGTTACAGACAGTGTGATGTTTGCTCCCAGAATTTGCTGGTATTTAGTGGAATCCATTCTTCCCTCCACCTGTTCAATGCTTCCTATGCCACTGGCTGCAACACAGCCCCAAAGCATGATAGATCCACCCCCATGCTTAACGGTTGGCAAGGTGTTCTTTTCATGAAAAGCTGCTCTTTTTTTCTCCAAACATACCTTTACTACTTGTGTCCAAAAAGTTCTATTTTAACTTCATCAATCCACTGCACTGGTTTCCAAAATACACCAGGCTTCCGTGGATGTTCTGTTGCATACCCCTGGTTGGATTTCATGATGAGGATGAGAACGCAGGTAAGGTTTTCTTCTACTAACTCCTCCATGGAGGTCTTGTTGTTGCAAGCATCACTGCACAGTGGAACAGTGCACCACCACTCCTGAGTCTGCCAAGTCTTCCTGCAGGTTTTTTGCAGTAAAATGGGAGTTTTGATTTGCCTTTCTGACCAGCATACAAGCAGTTCTCTCTGAGAGTTTTCTTGGTCTTCAGATCTCATCTTGACTTCCACAGTTCCCTTAAACTGTCATCTCTTAATCACATTTTGCATGAGGATACTGCAAGCCAACAACCCTTTGCTATATTCTTGTAGCCCTCTGCACTGTGGGCATCAATACCTTTCATTTTCAGTCTTACACAGTTGCTTAAAAGAGGCAGTGGTTGCTGAGTGTTCATACAAGGTTTGAAGAGTCAGAGTATTTGTAAAGCTTTGAAACTGACACCAGCTGACATTTCCAAATGACAATTGTTGGCATGCTTCAGGCCTAACAAGCTCATTAAGGTCTGAGACCTTGTGAAAAGAATCTGAGTCTTCAGTACTCTTACATAAATACATTAATGTTTGCAGAAAATATTGTATTATTAATATCATAGAGAGGCTGTGTTTACATCTTTTCAATGGAAAAATAACCCAACTATGTTATTTGTGCCTGAACTTTTGCATATACTTTATGTCTTGAATGAGAATCTACTCTCAGAACAAACAAGTTGAAAAACACTCACAAGACTCTTAGGATTCAAGACCAAAGGTACGAGTAGCAGTCTGTTCTTTCTACAGAATACCAATGGCTACTATAATTTACAAGTTGCTTAACAATTACACCTTTGTTTGTGTCCCTCTAGTCATACACACGTCACTGCCTTTTTGAACATTTTATTATCACAGATGCTCAGGAGTTGTGTGAATTTGAGTTTCTCATTCTCATGAAAAATATAGAAATCCCAGGATGATGATCAATCTAACATAACCGTAGGCCTTGTCATAACATTGTCACAGTATCCAATCAACACAGGGGCTACTGTCTTATGAGTAATAAAAGCTGACACCATCCAAATTTCTTCAATTACATACACACAGACACATACCACCTCTGGCATAGCAGGAGCAACATTAATACCACATTACAACTGCATTTTAGAGACATTATGAATAAGCAGTGATTCACAGCAGCTGCATTCATTACGCAAACGTGATTAAAGTGGCAGATCCCTCAGGCGTCCGGGGGCCTAATGATCCCACTCTGCCTTTTGTTATTCATGTCAGCTGAGGGCACGCCACTAAGCAGCAGCCATGGGTGTCTGCTTGCGTCGAATGAGGCCTCATTAATAACAGGCCATTCACAACCCTCATGTTCATACTCAGCGGCCGGTCGTGGAAAATGAAAGAGATGGAGCCCCCTGGATACCCGGGTTTACCCGTGCCGCAGATGGGTCTACCCGCTCTCCTGCATGATGATGTTGATGACAACTTGTGTGTGACAAGATGACATATGTTACGTGGCATTCATTGCTATCTGTTAAATTGCCCTCTTCGGATGCTCTATTCAGCATCATCGCTGCATTCTCCCTCCAGAGACTGGCAATGTCCATATTTACATAATGCTCTATTACAATAACACAAATGAATAAAGTCCTGGCTGTGAGCTGGCAGGGGGACTGGGTCATATAAAATAAAAACAGCCAAAGCTATTGTATAGTGCAGCTGAATATTACATTTTTGTCTTTAAATTACATACAATTGGTTTTCAATTAGGGGAAACCTGACTGAATTTTTTAAAACTGGTTTACACTTTTTAATAAAACAAAATAAAAATATATATGATGACATACAATATTACACTTATCCCATAAAATAAATACAATAGATAAAACCAATAAATAATGTCCTGCCCAACTTTAAACTGCTTTAGCTCCAGATGGATATACTACTAACCCTACCCCCTGCAGACTCAATTGGAGTACACATGGTGCTATATGCTCTTCCATGCCCATTCAAACTTCCCAAGCTGGATATACCTCCTGTGCTCTCTCTGCCCATCAGATGGATTCTGGATCACCCCTGCTGCTGACCTTGTACTAAATTATTTAGTTGAAAGTAAGTCCACATTAAAAATGCATTGACTCGCAAGAGTAAGACACTGTAGAACAAACTGCAGCGCTAAACATGTAAGAAGGCTATCAATTAATGAGATTTTCTTTGTAATTTGCATTAATGTTGATCAAGTGCTTTTAGAATACAGGTGAGCATAACATTTACAGTGTATAAAGAATTTATAGGCAGACGTACAGTATGAATCTAAATTACAAACAAAATACGTGAGGTATGCAGCCACACAAATATCTTTAAGTAGAAGTGTTTCCGCCATCAACACAGATAGTCATACAAATGGTACATCATTCTAAGTCTATCTACATATGCAAATACAAGTGTTTCATGACAGAAAGCTATGGTCTCACCCACCAAAACACGCAAACGTTTGCCAAAGAACATTTTCAGGCATAGAATTTAGGCTGCAAAGGTTGAAAAGAAACAACACACCATTAACGTCCCTAAAGAACAAATATTCTGCACCAAAGCAAACCGATCAACCAGTAACAAAGAATACATTAATTACTCTCAAACTTGTTCACTGTGGTTTACAGGTCAGACTAGGTGATAAAACCAAAATAAGGGCATTTCTCGATAATGATACCATTAGGACGTTTGAGTTTATTATAGCTTTTGTTGGTTAGTGAATATAGTCCAACCACTGAGGCTGTAGGCTCTACAGTGCTGCTGATCTGGCCAAAGTTTGCCAGTATACAGCCGCTGACAACCGCAAAGTTGCCTGAGTAGTAAGAAAAAGAAGAGAATAAACGCTAAAGAGAATTATCTTTGTAGCTAGTTACACATCACTGAGAACATTTATGAAAAGTGCAGTCTGCACAAGGCAAGACTTTTCAGCATCCTCCCATCTGGCAGGCGTTGCGGGAGCCTCTGCTCCAACACCAGTAGGCTCAGAAAGAGCCTCTTTCCTGAGGCTGTAACCTTGCTAAACTCCACAATACCACTCTAAAAGCATCATTGCACTTATTACTGCAGTGTTTACATTACTTTAATGAACATAAAATGTGTACTATTCATATTTTGCAGTCTGAACCTCTACACTGTTCAAATAATGTTACATATGTTGTCTATACTCTGCATACTTAACCAAATGTACATATGATGCTCATACAGCCTACTCTTTAACTCTGTCCACTTGTCCTCTGTATATACATATTTAAAACACTTACATATATTTATATATCTTCACCAGACATAAGCCTGCAGGGAATCGTTTGGTCGTGTCTTTGTGTATCTGTCCACAGCTAATCTTGTATACTACTGGGCCTAATATTTTTGACTAGGCTTACCTAGTCTGTTTCAAGCCTGGCAACATTTTGTTGTGGCTGAAAAACTGATATCCATAGAAAACTCTTCTCATCTTAAACCAGAGCATCTTCAGATTAATTCCATACCCGATTACTATCCAATTAAATTAGGCACAATACGAGATGAATAAATCTCTGGGTTTTTTGGGGTTTTTTTCCTGCAAAGTTCAAGTTTATGACATCAATAGGGATCAGCAAGTATCATTCATGATGAAGATAAAGGTGCTACAGAGATCCACTGTCCGAACCGTCTCTGAAGGTTGCTGACAGGACCAGACGGATTTTGCTGACTCTGGACCTTCAGACCTCCCATGGATCTGTGGGGGTGGGCAGAGGTGGGCACAGCAGCTTATTAAGCCAGGTTTAATGGCCTTGACCCTAGCCCACAACCTGGAGAAGAGCCCTAGGGGATGAAAGGTCAAAGTTCGTATAAAATTAGACAGCAAGAGAAACTCTGAGGTGTGGGATGTCTGGCGAGGATCCATCTTTGCATCGACTATAAAACAGATGAAATTTTCTTCAGCAGCACTTTTCCAAGTTTCTCTCCTTGAAAATGGGCTTCAGCAGAAACTCAAAGCCTAACAGTTTTGAAACTTCCAAATTCTGTGACCTTAGACCACAGCTAATGATAATTACAATTCTATTCGTTTTTAAAGGTTTTTGCTTTTATAAAAAAGGCACACAGAAGATGAGAGAGGGGGTTACAAAAGACCTTGCGGTTATGTAATATGCATCTCAGACTACTTCCTCTAAATACATATTTTAGATACAAACACATTAGTGTACTCAACAACCTATATTATATTCACTGAATTTCATATTCAAGAAATGTGGAAACATTTAATTACTGTAGACTGTGGGACTTTTTTTTGCATACTGCTTTTATGATTGAAATCTTTATTAATAAATGTGTGCTCGTATCAATTTATTGATTGCTGCACAATGTATGAAGCAGGATATGGTCCATATAACATTTAATCTATAATAAAAATTGTTTTTATTTTTGCCTCTTTTTGAGGTTTCATAAAGTACTATGCCGTTCTTCCTTGGTTACTTTCTACTACCCTCCATAAATCCCTCTTTTCTGTCTCAAACCATTTCTCTCCTCAACCTGCTTCTCCCTCTCTCTGCAATTCCTCTATCCTCCCTCATGCTGCAGTCACAGTCCCTACCGACCATTTCCTTCTCTCCCCCTCAGAGGTGTTATGGACGGTTGGAACAGAGGATACAAGAAAAGCAACACGGCTTGTTGTGAAACGGCCACGGGATCAATGGCAGTTTTAAGAAGGCAGAACACGTAGCCACAGCAGGTCAATTAGAGAAAGGACAGCACAGACGCACACACACACACACACACATATATAGACACAGTGAAAGTGGCTGGCCTAAACAGAGTTCCTTTTCGCCCCTTGTCAGCTCTTTTCCTCCAGCCTCAAATGGATCAGCATCAGGCAATCTTGGCTGAGATAATGCCATTGGTTTTGGTGGGAAGCAGACTTTGACTGTAAGGACAAATGGCTTGAGAGATACTGTACTTTTTATTCAAGAAAGACTATTTTGATGGCAAAAGTTGCTCCATCAACTAAGTGAGCGGTAAAGTGCTGAATTGCATTGTGAAACATCTTTATGAGAAGATAACCAGATTTTACGATGGACCACACAACAGAGAATCTAATGATCCTTTATGGCACCGGTCTATTATATGAGCACCCAGCATGAGAACAGCAGTCCCGGTTATTGAATTAGCATTGGGTGGGGTGGGGGGGGGGGGGGGGGGGTCATTGAGTCATTGGCATCAAAAAATGCCCTTCTTTCAAGCATTTAAACATGAGCTATTCGAGTTAAAAGAGGGTTGGCAGGTGAACCCGTTACCATGTCTTCTGTTACAGCTTGACAAGAATTAAGGTCATGGTGTAGTTTGGGCATAGAACTAGGGGAATAAAAGGAATTTCAACCAGGCTTACCAGACTCCTGCTGCAACTAATTTGTTTTGCATAGCACTGCTAAAGTTTGGGAGACTCTTGTGATAATGTATATGTCATGCCCAGCAACACAAATAGAGTGAGAGACAATAACGAATTAATGTTGATAAAACACAAATTTGGATGTTCCAAGTGCTGGAATAACTTGATCTTGTCACGGCCCAGAAAAACAGAAGTACAGAAGAAACTGGGGAGTAATGATAAAAACTCTCCCATCTCATTATACATAACTGTTATGATCAATTACTGCAGCTGAAACATCACCTTCTTTGAGCACTGTGGTGGCCGCTTCAGTTGCTGTCCACCAGTCTCCTGGCAAAGGGCTGGAAAGGGAGCCTCCTATGGACCTCCCACAGGAAGTGGGAAGCAGCCGTCTTGAAGATGTTTCTGTTTGATTTGTTAATGGACTATTTATTTTGAAATATTTTATTTCTTGGTAGAGGTTTGAGTTAACTTAGTTAGTTAAGTATAGATGATTTGAGGTTGTAATTGTTGGTCAGTATCCCCTTTTGTGTCTGTGTTGGACTAGTCCAATGGTATATAACCCCTGTGTTTCATTTGTTTGTTAGGTTAGTTTTTGATTGTGTTGCCTTACGTTGGAGCCTTAGTTTCCTTATTGTTTATTTGACCTCAGGTTTTTGGGCCCAATTTATGTTATTTTTCTAGTTATTTCATAATTCCTTTAACTACTTTTACTATAACTTTTTGGATTTTTGGTCTACTTTAATTAAAAATGTTTCCTTTTTACACCAGTGTCCTTTGTCTACCTGCTTGGTCCCTGACAAGCACCATTAGTTTTTGTAACCTTAGCCTAGCAACACCAGCCCACAATTTCTGCCTTGCTCATGGTGTTCAATGTTGTGGCGAAAAAACTGAGCTTGCAAGATGTACAGTCCGTGTTTGGCAGGCATTAAACCAAGTATCCACAGCACAATACAGGCCGACAGCTGTTCAATTATCTTGGTCATAACAAGAAGCATGTATGAAGACATGATGATCACCCTTGACATATCTTTTTATATCAAACTATGTGGATTCATGACAATATTTGTGTCAGTGGTCTTTCTTTATGGATGCTTCAGTTCAGTTTCTCTTCTCTCCACATAACTCTTGTTCTGGACATCTGCACAACACCTTTTGCTAACACTGAATATTCTAATAATGAGTCTATAAACAGCTTCATTAGCAACACTACATTTTCTATTAGGCATGGGAACACATATTGAAGGGTTCAAGAGAGGGAGGAAGACAGAAAGGACACTTGATAGAAAGACAGCTCCCTGATCGCTGTTTCACTTCATATTTCCTTTAAATTTTCTGCTTGTTTTTCCATTCATCCTGTTTTTCTTCATTATCAACCTCTCTGCACTCCTGTTTCTATTGACAACAGGCTAAGCTTGGAGAATAAGGGCAAAGCCTTAACTTAATTATCTGTAATGAAAACACTTCTCTGTCTCTCTTCCAAACTCATATACAGTAGTGTACTCACTCCATTTTGTATCCTTGCATTTACTCCGCTGTGACTCATTGTATTCATCTTGCATTTACTCAAAATGCCTCTGACAGAGAAAAGCCAGATGATACAGGGAAGGATAATGGGAGCGTGGTGCAGAGAGATAGAGCAGATTGCCGGAGTGAGACAGAAATGCGAACAAACATGTGTCTTCTAGCAGGTTAACATAGAAAACTAGAGCTGAAATATGTAATCAATACCAAGTGCTTCACTGGTTCCCATGTATGCGAGATACTCTTAAGTGTTCCCCATCTATTCACATTCTCTAACAGCTGGATGGTGAGTTACAGAGAAATAACAGGAGCACTTCCAATCTAATATCCACTTAAATTACAAGGAGCATTCATCACTGACAACATCCTCCACCAAATCCTCCAGGGAGTAGGATTTACAAGGAGGAATGCTGGAGCTGCTACCTCTGAGCCAACCACTGACAGGAGAGCTGTGAAGTTGTGTGATCACCTGGAAACCCTTGACGGTGACATCAAAGTGGGTGATTGATGTTTTATCAATGCATTTTAACACCTACTCACTGAAAATTTCTCACGCTTTAGTTTGTCTCTCCAACCACTGCTCCCATTTAACTTTGCATATATTCTGTCTGTTCTCTTCTAAAATGTTTAAGTGTTCTTTGTTGGCTATACGCAGATATCAAAAACAGCTTGACAAAATCATGAAACATATTACATACATAGCTTGTGCAGCAGACTTTTGTTGTTTATGCAACTGTGCAGTGAGAAAATTGCAAAAGACAAACAAACTATGGTATTGTAGTCCATTCTGAATGCACTGTACAGTATAGTTACGAGCACTTGACACCACTCTCTAACTCTTCTAACTCTCATGTATTGTACATTACCACAATGTTTTTTGTACTTTCAAGGTTAACCTAGATCAACCTTTTCATTTATTTATTGGTAGCGCAAAATAAATGTACTTTCTACAATGGAAAGTAATATTTGGACATAAATAGATATAATCCACAGAAAGATAACACAACAGAGATCTTGGATTAATTTTGCTCCAAGCTAGTAGATGGAAGTAATCACTGAATGTTCTCGGAGTGAAATATGAATGAATGTGTCATATCATTCAGTGGGCATGACTCTGCAGAGCAGCAAGAAATTGTACAGCAGTTTAGTTTTGGGGTTAATGCATGGTACTGCAGTGCCCCCAGCTGACCACAGAGAGTACTCAACGTGCTGTAGCCTATGTGTTCCTGGAAAGTCCAACAGGCTTGGGGGAAAACAAATCTACTTGATAAAATGGGGAATTTACTCATCATGGCTGCACACATGGGAAACGTAAGAAACACTGCATGCATAAAAGTGAGAGGATATACGAGTTTCTGGCAGCTGTTTAAAAAGTGACTGAAGGAGATGAGAAAAATATTGAAAGATGGTATTTGACCGAACATTAACTAGAAACCCAAGAGACTAAATACAGATGCCCTTACAAACTACAAACCAGAATTTATATGAATGTAGTGCGAGACAACACCTGCAGCTGCAAAACATTTTTGAAAATTCGGAACTTCAAAGTCCAGAAACCACCTAATGCAACATCTGGAAACTGCACAGAGTGTGCTCATGTTTACAACCCAGCTGGTCCATGCTGCTTTACACCGACACGACAGCAGAGGTAAAAGATACAGCTTTACAGAGCTACACTGCAGCTGTTTAGGAGACACTTCAGATTTAAGCATTTAATTTCAACTTGTTAAAAGAAGTACACAAGACCATTTTTTGTTTCCATTTAGTGATTTAGGTTGATAAATCTTGTATTTACCTAAAACTCTTGTGTAGTTGCAGCTTTGAGGAGTAAGAAGTCAAGAAGAGAGGGGTTCATACTATAAAATAATTATATACAGATACAGTAAGACTGCTGTACAGTGACAATAATTTTCTTCCCCATTCTCTTTCTTCGTTGTCCTGACCTCTCTCCAAGGCTTGAGACGGTCCACACAATTACCTTCAATTATCCTCACTTCCACCTCACCAATTACATCCATTATTGATTCCAGACCCCCAGGCCATGAGCCTTATCTATACACAACCACAGCCTACGGAGGAGAAAGCACAATAGGACCAAATAATAGCACACTGGTTCATTAACACTCTCCAGCTTTTCAATGCATCGACGTCAAACCATCACCTACCCAACAGAAACTGTTTTCTGCTGCAGTGCCCTTGAGTAACAAAATATACAAGTGCAAAATGTGTATCTTCCAGGCAGCTACAACTGGGCTTAAGTGATCTCCAGATCAGAACGCAAGATCAGCCAAAACCCCAAACATATAAAACCATTGTTTGAGATTAATTTTCTGCAAATATAGAGCCAGATAAACCAATATCTCCAAAAGTAGGATTTCAGCAAAGCAAACTCAATAGGATTATGTGAGCAACAGTATAATGAATTCTCATCTCTTTCTGACCATTTGTCCACCATGTCGCATTAGGAGACACTACACTAATAATATGGCATCCTGTCCACAGATGTTGAAAGCACAAATGTAATGACAGAGGCATGAGAGTGAGACAGAGCGGAAGGAAGGTCAGTATCACAGTATGAAGGCTGTAAAATGTGGAGTCACACTCTGTGCCCCTCCTGCCAGATTTTTGAATATGATACTTGCTGACATTTAGTGAGACACAAACATAAGCTGCTGTCACCACACACTAATGTAAAACATCCATCATCTTGAATACATGCCAGGGCACCTGCAGAGCATCAATGATGCCTCACTGCCATCTCCTGTTTCAACAAACTTCAGAAGCTGAGCTCAAAGTGTGATCTGTAAGCCAACGCTGCCCCCTTGAGGTGTTTTAAAGTTGAGGCTGACTGTGTTGTAAAACTTAAATGTTTTTTTCTATTAATGGTATGCAATTACTGGACACTTACCTTTTTATCCTTTCATTCAGCTTTTCCACGAAACTTGGTACCCTAACCGGATCAGCAGAAGATGTCACACCTTGTGTACCTCATACCTGTTTAGAAGAAACCTGAATGAGCCATCCAGTTTAAAACAGAGAAGCATTACCTTTAACTAGGCTACTACTACACAGCATGGAGTACCCCATTTAGACCCCGACTTTTCCTTCAATTCTTTTTCCTGGAACATATTACACATATTTCTAAAAATTGGCTCTTTAGCTTTCATGTTAGTTGTTGTCAGTTCATTATCATACAAGATGTTGCTGGGTGCTTCACTAAACTGCAAATGTTCCTGTTCAAGTCTAACCAGGTCCCACAAGAAAGCTGTGAAAATTAGGCTAGGCCCACATACCGTTTACAATAAATGAGGCCCATAATCTGTACAATGTTGTTTGTATAATAGTTTTCAACACAAATTTAATAAAGGACAAGTCAACAAGACGTAAGTAGTTTACTTACCCTTTGGGGGAATCTACAGGTTTATTTGGAAAGTAGCCAAGCATCCCTGCAGGACACAGGTGTTGCTGTTTGGCGCAAATTGGAGAGCTTGTTTTGGTGTAGTATCAGTCGGTCTTAGTTGGCAGTGACATTTTCACAGATTATATCATGCGCATTTTATAACTCTGCACAACAAACCTTAACCATTGTCATGCGTTTAGGTTGCTTCTTAACAAGCTGATAACTTCACTATAGATAGTCAACCGATGCTGCAGTGTGTGCATAAAGGGGCGTGGTTTCCCGTCTTTATGTGGCCTTCAGGGACCGTCGGATATATTAATGTCATTAAGGGTTGTAAATAACCGGATAGGTTAATCAGAAAAGCACACGCGATAATATACAAGTTAGATAGGGGTGACGTGTAATCCATGGAAAACATGGAAGTGTTTCATTGTTACTGGTTTTATGTGCATTTGTGGTTCAATGTTTTCGGTAGTTAGGGGTGCATATCTATTTCCATGCTTATAGTTCACATTTACGTTTCTGTATTATCTGGTTTTGCAAGCTACGTACATGATGTTTGCTCTAACTAACCTTTATTCATGATGCACAAACAACTTTACAACTCTTGGAAAAACAAATTTCAAGTATAGTCTGTTTCTGTTGCGCATTTTCCTCTGGCCACAGCACATTCAATCTGTGCATGAAAACAATGTTTGATAATCAAAGGTAAACGCCGAGCTGTGCGTTTTAAAATCTATTAAATAAAAACCGGTGGCCATGAAAGATGCTTTTGCCAGAGTGACCCGTCTGTTGTAATTTGTTGCACAGCGCTCCATGATGTACGAGTGTGACTCTGGGAGGGGCACCTGAAGGCAGCACTAGTGCAGCTCAGTGTTGTGTGCGGTCTGTTCGCTGTGTTTGCTGCTGGCTCCCCTCTGTCCTCCATTAAAGCTCGGCTCCATCCCCGCTGTACGGCGCAGGCCCGAAGTAGCGCAGCCGCTCTGAGGTTAGTGCCCTACCGCGCAATCTCCATCTATTTCAGCCCCGGCGCAGCCGCATCATCGAACCCGGCAGCGCTGGGGTGAAAGATACGGATTGTTTAGATGCTGACTGCAGCAGTGTTATGATACATTTATGGCGTGTTGTGGGGAAACATGTTGTAGGCGCGTAAATACAACAAGCTCAGATAGAATAGAAGAGCTGGATGGATGCAGGCCGCTGGGCCTGTTGTAGTTAGCGCTATGTTTTCTTTCATATTGCGCGGGTTGCATGCTAGCAGCTGCGATACGAAGATTTACCTTTCAGTGCACGCTGAATTAATGTATGTTCAGTGTCCGGACACCGAGAAACAGCTGCACTTCTCGTTCGTAGTTAATGTCCATTCAGGTGTCAGGAGTTACACCGCCAAATGGTTAGCTAGCTAGCTAATTAGCCAAATGTAGGACATTGCTAGCTTAGCTCAGTTGGCAGTCGTTGTCAGCCAGCCGGCAAGTCGGCTAACATTACTGCACTGTAAAGCGTTGGCAATAACATTACCTTGTTAATACAAGTCAGTGTACTCGATTACTAGGTGCATGGAGAATTGCCCTTATTTGTAGGTCATTGTTATGATCATACATGAATGTTATTGTTGTTGAGACGTGCACCGATTCGTGCATCATTGATCCTGCCAGCAGCTCATATGTACACCAATACTGGAAATATGGACGCAAATTAACCCGCCTGGCCCCAATTAATAACAGACTTTTGTTTCCTTATGTTTCTTTAGTTTTGTATTGTGTGGTAACAACGCCCCATGGCCTATTTCTCTGTCAAAGAGAGAGAGATAGCAGTGATGTGTGTATACTGTACCTCAGTCCTGTTCAAATAAATAATCCATAAACCAGCTCTACCCACTGTGAATCAAGTGAGCAGCTTATACAGCATAATGCCTCACCAATTCATCTCATGGACAGGTGGGCAAAAGCACATTGCTTGTGTAAGTTTAAGTGTGCAGTTGAAGCATATTTTAGGAGTCATCTACACTCCTTTAACAGATTATCATATATCACTCTGCTCTGGACATACCAGTAGGCCTATGCAGTATCCCATTTTATATACAGTCAGTTGCACAGGGTCACACTCTGACTGCATGTACACTTTCTTACTGACTTCTTAACTTTATTTCTCAAAGCATAAACATCTCCTTCAGTCAGATTCAAATGAATGAAAGTGTTAAGCAATGACTATTATTGTGTTGAAACCATATCTTGCAAATCACCTCTTGTAAAAACAAAAACAATGGAATAATGTATTCTTCCGTAAATGGAAAATGCAACTTCACTTCTGTATTTTGTTTACAGTAATGTTCTGAATTGAACCCCCTAATGATGCACCGTGAAGCCCCCTAGAGGCAGACAGAGCAGTAGCAGTGCTGTCCTTTTCTTCAGAGGCCCCATGGAAAGGAAGAATATATACCTTCCCCAGCAGTTCCATTGTTACTCTATTAATGACCATTCAATTTGACAAAGGAGGGAGACTACTGATACATATTGTGCACTACTATTCTAGAAATTACTGTGAAGATGACATGGATAATGACAGTGATAGCTTTGTACTTTCACCTGTTTCTCTTAAGTCCTAAGGTCTCAGTATTTACATAAACTTGCATTTGTGGTGCACTTGAGTTCACTTAAATCTACCAAGAACATTCAGTGTTTTGAAAGGTTTATATACCTGCCGTTATCTCTGTTTAGAAATACTGGTGCCGCCCTGTTTTACTGGTCTGCCACTCCCTACAGACTCTAATATGATAATATTGTGTAAATAATCCAGTACCTCTTAGATCATTCCCATTTCTATTTTACACACACACACACACACACACCTACACACACCTTTTTCTGTTCAGTTCATCTGGTTGCCTTTCAGTTACCCATTAAGTGTAATTGTTGTTCTTGTACGCTTTTACAGTTATGGTAACAGACTCTTTCTCCACCCTCCTGTTGAGTGTCGTTAATTTGCCAGAAAAGAGACAAAACACACAATAAACAAAGTTAAAGATGATTTGATTGATAGCATTATTTTCTTTTTCAATTTTTCTGTAGATATGATAGTATCTTTATTGTGAATTATTTTGGCCACAATAATTGGGTAGTGAAAATCTGATATTGTCATAGCCCTAGCTAAGCTTTACAGCACCAGTCAGTACAGCAGACATTATTACATACATTCTGTGTTATCATATCAAAAATGCTGAATGATCATAAATAAATGCTCATAAAAAATTGAATCAAAGCATGTTATTTCACACAGCATTTCTATTATTCTCTCTTCTCAGTCATTGTATCCAGCTGTGTAGACTCAGTGGTCAGTAATGGAGGAACACACCGTTCACCAGACGGAACACATGACCACCATTGAGGCCAACGCCGTCAGCCAACAGGTCCAGCAGGTGCACTTATAAACATAATAGTTACAGAGCAGGAAGAATGACAAGGAAGTCACCCTTCTTAGCAAGAAGTCCCATTATTCACAAGATGTTTTAACTATTTTACCAGCTAGTTAGATTCACTAAAACAGACATCAGACACCTCCATTCAGATATAAGTAGCATGATATTTTCTTAAATT
Source organism: Scomber japonicus (assembly GCF_027409825.1). NCBI lineage: Eukaryota > Metazoa > Chordata > Actinopteri > Scombriformes > Scombridae > Scomber > Scomber japonicus. Next base: position 14,584,098 of record NC_070600.1, on the reverse strand, counting down.
TATAACACCCATCCATCTTTAACTGTGCAGGTACATGTGACCACATTTACTGAAGCATCCATGATGAGCGCTGAGGAAGACTCAACATCGTCACCAGATGATGACCCATATGACGACACAGACATCCTCAACTCAGCTGGCACTGATGAGGTCACCGCCCACCTGGCCGCTGCAGGTGAGTCTTGCCAAAGGGGAGAAACAGAGTATTTAGTTATCCAGATGGATCCATGCACATCTTTTTGACCAGTGTCTGACAGTACCTTCAATTTTTGTGAGGTTCTCTGTCATTTGTGTCATGCTAATTTTATTCATAACTTATATTGAGTTGATGAAGCTGTATTATTTTTCCCATTCCTGCTAGTCTTTTTTGCAAATGCTCAGATCTGGTAAAACACACAGGTACATGACATCCTGAGGTCAGTGTAATGCTGTCAACTGAACAACAGGTGGTGCTAATGACCTGCTTTGGAGAGTTAGTGTCCCATCATATAACATCTCCATAACATCGCTGTACATTTTAGACAATACTTGTAAGCTTGATTTAAAAAAATAAAAATTAAGCAACAGTGTTCAAACCCATGACAGAATGTTCTTCATTCTGATGAACTGTCTGTGGTTTTACTCAAAGTCTCCTCTGATCATTCTCTCTCAGGGCCAGTGGGCATGGCAGCAGCTGCTGCTGTGGCAACTGGTAAGAAAAGAAAGAGGCCTCACATCTTTGAATCCAATCCCTCCATCCGCAAGAGGCAACAGACTCGCCTGCTCAGGTGAGCTTTAAACAACAGGAAACCAAGTTTTCCTCCTATGTATTGTCCGTACTTTGACAATGAGTATGTGTGGTTATTTTTTTATTCTAAGACAAAGTTGCTGCCCTTTGTAGTTATAGTGTTGTACTTTGTTGCTTTTGGGCTGAGTCAGAAAGTAAAGGCGCCTGTATGTTTACAGAAAACTGAGAGCTACTCTGGATGAGTACACCACCAGAGTGGGACAGCAGGCCATAGTGCTGTGTATCTCTCCCTCCAAACCCAACCCAGTGTTCAAGGTGTTTGGTGCTGCTCCCCTGGAAAATGTGGTAAGTGTTACAGTCTTGTAGTCAGCAGGCTGAACACATTTGTCTGCTGTGTTATGAAATTACCCAAGCTACTACACCATGCTGCTGCATTATTGCCAAAGTTGCCCCTGTTGCCCCTGTTTTGGGGGGGGGGGGGATCTTAACCATGATACACAGTAAAATATATCAACCCTGTATTTCTAAATGTTGAATGTCATCTAAATATTTCTAAGCTGTTTCTCCACTCAACTCCACTGTTTGCACTTTAAAAGTTACAGATGCATTGAAACATACATTTATATCTATCCATTTCCAATGATATGAAACAGAGGAAGGAAAGCAGCCTTAGTGAAGATGTTTATCAGCAGATTTGGTATTTTCTATTTGATAAATGATTACTGTGATTAATTGATCAAAGAATCTGTCAATTTTCTGTTAATTCAACCAGTTTTGGAATAAACTAAAACACTGATGTAACCATCTTCCTTCGTCCTCCAGGTGAGGAAGTACAAGGGCATGATGTTAGAGGACCTGGAGAATGCACTGGCTGAACACGCCCCAGCTGGCGGAGAACTGGCCTCAGAGCTGCCCCCCCTCACCATCGATGGCATCCCTGTCTCTGTGGACAAGATGACCCAGGTGAGGTGCTCAGTGCTCTTAATCTGCTGATCGATTAGGGTCAAAACCACCCCCTGTGTTTCCAGCATTTCCTTTGTAGAAGTAGACACATTCAAAACTTCTTCATAGCATCTGAAAAACAACCCAGCAGAGGGCACCAGTTGGCAATAAATCAGAATCACAAATATTATGTTTTATGTCTGGTGTGAGCAAGAGCTTCGCCATCTATATGCATCCATGTCCAACAGTCATTTTTAGCTGTTTTTGTATGTCCACCAGTGTCATTTGCTTAGTTTGATTTAGCCATATAAGCAGTAATTATCCCTCCAAAACTTACATTTATTTTCATAATAAAGAGCAGGAAATTGTAGTCCAGGTGAAAACCTGATGCAGAGGTAGTGTCTGCTTTTAATTACAAGCCAAGCTTCTTCCATTTGCTAGGCAGATTCAGTACCCATATGCATGGAGACAAAGTGCACCATATACTGCTCTTCCCTGGCCTTTCCCTGCAACATTAGTACCATTGGTAGCCTGAGTCCTCTCTCCACCCAAGGGAGCCCAGTTTGTTTACTCTGCCATCCCAGTGCTGCTGACGTATTCTCTGGATCATCATCAGCGTAGCCAGCATGACAGTGGCCCTCAGAGACAGTCCTCAACCCTGGGAGCATGGTAGCCAATCCCAAGGCCAGATGAGTCCTCGGAGGGCAGGTGTTAGTTGGTGCTTGTTTTTCTGGAGGTTGTAGGATGAGATTATCATGAGTAACCTGTTGCACCACTCAGCTTGGCTAAGGCAGGTGGAAAAGTGGGGGCAGGGGTTGTTTTTAGAGGTACGTGTGTGCCATGTATTGAAGACAGGATGTTGTGCAGCCCCTCTGGAAAAGGTTGCATGAAAATAAGAACTCAGCCATGAAAAGGAGCTAATTCAAATGTAGTTCTGTGGAGTTATATACATACAGGAAACTATTTGTTATTTTCTACACAGACATCTGCAGTAGGTTGTGCGTGGCCAAAGCAATCCCAAGTGAGTTTTAGTGACGCAGTCCAAAGCCCTGGCCAGTCCAATATATGGAGCATCTGTAGCAGGTGATCCCGAGACTAGCCTGAGCCCATAATTACCCACTAGCCTTGTTAGGGCCAGGGACCCGGCAACATAGCCACCTTCCTAAATGCTGATTGGACCATTGCTTGGAGGATTAGGATTGGGGGTTGGGGTGGTGGGTGTAGGACAACATGCCACTTAACTCAGTAGCCACTGTAATTAGGCCATCTGGTCTTGCCCAAATGCAACCACATACATCCTCATACGGAACAGCCACAGGTGGAAATGCAAGCATCTTTTTGCCACCGGGTCTTTTTTTCTGGGGTTGAGCCACATCAGTAGGCCAAGTGACTGGATGCAGCCTTGTTTTTCCCAAAACTGACCATCCATTTTCTGTCAAGATCCATTTTGTCTTATCCCTGAGAAACTGTGTATAGGTGGTTTGTGAGTTAGAAAAGGGGGCTTGGGGGGGGGGGCAGGGATTTATTTCTCCTGGTACCAAATTTAGCCTGTGATGTCAAGGCAGGCAGACGCTGCAGTGCCTCATTGTGCAATATAATCCCCCGGTGATGCTTGCATATTACCAGGACACTGAGGACATTGGCACTAAACCCCACCCCAGTCTGTCAGTGAGTGTTGCGTGTTGTGGAAGTGTTGATGCGATGGTGAGTTGGTATACACACCGTTCACTGCTTAGCTATGTGTAAGTATGTATGCTCATTTTATCTGGGGGATGAGCAAGCACAAGCAAATCAGATTAGATTAGGACCACCGCCCATTTCCTTACCCTGATTTGGGACACTCTCCAGAAGTGGGCTTTACATTTAAGAAAGACAAAACAATCAATTAAAAATAGTTAAAGTGTACCATCTGAATGAGATGGCTAAATACCTGAAATCAGAGGTTTAAGTTTAAAGGTGCATTGTGTGCAATTTAGTGGCATCTAGCGATGTGGTTGCCGATTGCAACCAATTGAATACCCAATTCAAAAACCTAAAATAATTAGCCCTACCCATGCAATAAAAACAAGTGCTGTGATTGATACTATTTGAGTGCTTTTCATTCAGCAAAGCAATTACCTGACAATCAAGTAGCTTTTTTTTTTCTTTCTTCTAATGACCTCCACTAAAGAGGCCTGGCTCCCTTACTTCATTGTTTCTGAATTGTACTCTCATATAGTGAACAAACACTCATCGATTCTTCCTATACACAATAATAAAATAATGAATAAAGTCTTGACACAAGTCCATAAAATAGCACACAGAGTGGTCAAAGTTAATCTCATATTTGTCATTGACATTGGTTTTTATTTTAACAATATTGACTAGCTTGTCCTTGTTAATACTCGAGTGTACTGGAGCCTTTGCTGGGATAGGTTGACAACAGAACTGTGTTTGATCACCCTTGATGCTCCAGTGGTGTCTGTCTGACACATCAGGCTGGAGCCACAGCCATAGATTGGTCTGTTAATAAACATGAGCTGATTGTTCTCCTTATAGAAAGCCTGTTTCTATTTGCAGGACTTGACCACCTCAGCACCTGGCAGCAGCAGGTACCCTGATCAATACATGCCTCCTGCTGCCTGCTCAAGGACGTGTGTGCTTGTGTGTGTGTAAGATACTGCAGCTCTCCACTTTAGAGTTTTGGTGTGTGTATCATCTCTTTTTTCCATTCATGTATCCTTTGCTTCAGGCCCAGCTACGAGCGTTCATCCCAGAGATGCTGAAGTACTCGACGGGTCGAGGGAAGCCTGGCTGGGGGAAGGAGAGCTGCAAGCCAGTATGGTGGCCTGAAGATATCCCGTGGGCTAACGTCCGCAGTGACGTCCGCACAGAGGAGCAGAAACAGAGGGTGAGAGAAATACCGATATGATAACACACTTTGACAAATTCAAATGTCATTTATTCTTTTTAAGCCTGATTTTCAAAATTATACAGATGGGAAAAACTAAATAAAAAAACAAGCACATTTTCTTACATTTTTGTATGGATTTAACATGTTGTGTCAATTTATGAGAGTTAGTGGTGCTGGTTGGTCATTTTTCTATCCTCTAGAAAGAGCCAGGCTACCTGTTTCCCTCTTTTTCAGTGTTAATACTAAGCTAACCATCTCTTAGCTCCGAGTACATTTATCGCACAAACTTTGGGGCGGTATCAGTCTTGGAATAAGGGAATATATCAAATATGGCACACTAACTTATATCTCTACTTCCTAAGGTGTCTTGGACGCAAGCGTTGCGGACCATTGTAAAGAACTGCTACAAGCAGCATGGCCGCGAAGATTTGTTGTATGCTTTTGAAGACCAGCAAGTAACCACAACAACCACTACCCAGCACCACCTGACCACCGCGCAGGGCATTGCACACCTTGTGCCTTCACAAACCGTGGTACAGACCATCAACAACCCTGATGGAACAGTCTCGCTCATCCAGGTACAATTTAGTCAATGGCACATTTTCTCATTCTTAAGGTTAAGGTTCAGTATACTCAATTGTCACCTTCTGTATTGTACAACTGTGTCTTTCTCTCAGGTTGGCACTGGACACACAGTTGCCACTCTGGCAGACGCCTCAGAGCTACCCGGTGTGACGGTGGCACAAGTCAACTACTCCACAGTTACTGATGGAGAGGTAGCAACCACACACCCCCTGGATACACCATTTAATAGTTTTTATACAGTACAACCCCTGTATAAAAAAAACATTTTAACCACATACTACACACAAAGGTTTTCAAAATGAATAACATGAACTGACTGAGGGGTTGAACCATCTCTACTTCCTAAAGAACATAAACTGACAGATCTAACAAGACTTTTCTGAAGTGTGTAAAACTTAGCAGGGGCTGTCCATTCAGCACCACAACATGAACCAGAAATGTACCAACAATATAATAACTGTTTTCTTTTACACGCGCTTTACCACCCTGCTGTCACGAAATTGTACTTCCCTGTCCAGGTGGAGCAGAACTGGGCCACGCTCCAGGGCGGGGAGATGACAATCCAAACCACCCAGGCTTCAGAAGCAACGCAGGCGGTAGCATCCCTGGCTGAAGCTGCTGTCGCTGCCAGTCAGGAGATTCAGCCCGGAGCCACTGTCACAATGGCTCTCAACAGGTGAGGGGGATTGAACTGGTGAAATAATTAATTTGCAGGTTTTGTGGGTACAGGAAAGTCATATGTGTGAACTACATCTAGATGAGGCTCTCTGCTAACAAAATATGAAAGGTTGAATTGTTGGAGGCAGAAAAGCACATGAGGCAGCAGAAAGCTGTCACTGCTGAACGATTTTCACCTTTTTAACTGGAAATTTACTGTAGGGGGTTGTGTTAACTGACACTGTCCTCAGGGGTCTTGAGCTGCTGCTGGTGGAGCTAGCTAATACTGCAGGGCATAAGAATAATCCGTAATCACAAAGGCAGCTCTAACAACTTGATGAGAATGGGACAACTGTCGGGGCAGGTCACCGGGGTCCCCTGGAGATGAGTCAAGTGCGTCTCATCCTGGTTCAGCATCTAATTAATTAGCCTGTAGCTTTTATTACAGCACAACCATTAAATTGGCTGTTAGCCACATATTTCCATGTGCTAACAGCGTAGTATAATTTTGTTGATGAAAAAGCACCAGTACCAGGTGCTTATATGTGTGATTAAGTAAGAAAGGTTTGACATAAAATTACACTTAATCAGCATAAGCTTTTTTAAATGACCTATAACAAAAACATTTTATGAACTGTGTACAGGGGTTGTTGTTGATGTACTATTTTTCTGGTGGGAAATAAGAAAACACGCTTGTATTCAGATGGGATATACAGCAGGATCGCAAGCCGTGTCCCATGGAGGACTAAGTGTCTGCAGGATCTGGTTACAACACAAGAATACTGCAAGTTGAAAGTGTCCTCGTCTTTAGAATTAGTTAGTAGTGTTTGGCTGCAGCTAAAGCTTGGAGATCTTAAGCTACCCATAGCCACTTCGTAACCTACAATTTTGATTGTCATGATCTATCAGACTTATCGAAGAGCCTAAAAGGTCATTAAATTCCTGAATTCGTCAACCAGACTAATCAAGATGCTGACATGTTAGCTGTTATTTTACTGCAGTGGTGTCAAGGCAATGAATTCAAATGTGTATGGGTATGTCCCATTGGGGCTTGTTACCTGCATCCACCTGAGTCCTCCTTCCTTTCCCCTCCCCTCCCCCTGTTTACCTGTGCTGAGTTACTCTGGGCTCTCTGCTCAACAGGCTCTGGCACATTTTGTCTGTTTTCCAGCTCCAGAGGGGGAATAGAGCCTCCATCTTTATCTCACTATCTTTTCTGCTGCGTTGACGCAATGCACAGTTACGGAAGTCTGCTAATTGCTGAGCTTTGATCATTTCACATGCATTGATACAATAAAATTACGTGTGGACACAGGTTATATTTTGCAGAGAAAGCTATAGTTTGATGCCACAGCAGCAAGTTTACTGCCATTGTCTATTACAGTAAACTCATCCATATAGCACCACAGTGTGAATGCATGGTTACTGTTAACTGCCGCTGCCTGCATTCACTCAGCTCCTCCTCTTTATCTGTCTGTCTGTATTTCTATCTCAGATGTGATTATCAACCAAGCTGTGAACAGTTCCATTAGTTCATAACGAAGCTGCTGTGGTAATAGGCTCGTGGTAATTCCACTGAATAGATCTGGTTTAATAAAACTGCTTTGTTAGACCCGTAGCACCTGGCCTTTTGGGAGATGTGACAGATTCTCCATAAGTCCAGACTAGAAAAGCCTCTTACTGCTCATACACTCCTACTCTTCACCCCACATCTCTCTAATAACCCCTGCCTTTGTGAGCAGATCTTGTGCTGGAGTATGAGTGTGTGTGCTTTTCAGTGTGTGTAACCCTTAAATGCACATATATCCATCTCATTTGTGTTTTTAACTGTTAAGTTGTGTGTGCAGAAAAGGTTTGTTTGCATGAATTTTTACATGTTGGACAGTATGTCTGATGTGTGTGTGTGTTTGTGTGTGTTATAGTGAGGCAGCAGCCCATGCTGTAGCGACGTTGGCAGAGGCCACTCTACAAGGAGGGGGTCAGATTGTCCTGGCAGAGACAGCGGCTGCTGTTGGGGCACTGGCAGGGGTTCAAGATGCCACAGGTACAAATTCATCCACAATGCTAACATCAACATGACAATCAGCGACACAACACGCAAAAAAACCCTCAAACAACAGCATTTACACAGTAACATGTACATCATACTATGTCTTTCACCACTGTCTATTGCACCAGATGATAATGTAGTATCTCTCTGATAAAATAACACACTATAACCTGCTAACTCACACTATCAGTTACCCACAGTCCTTTCTTTATATCAGCATGAGCAATGAATAAATCAACTTGTACAGCAGGTGAATTCACAGGTGTCATAAATAAGCACTCAAATGAGATCCTGACCACAAATTTAACTTCTCTGTAACAATGCATTTCCGTTCAGAGAATGAAAAAAGACGGAATAATCTAGGTCTATGGACAAACTGTATCAACAGCTTTTATTTAAAAAATCTTTTTATCCATTTGATTGGGTTATTATTACACAGTGTACTCTTTGGTTCCAAAATTAGGAACCCTTCATAGGCCTTGAGCTGCTGTGAGGAATTACTGTTAGAGATAACCCAAGCGAAGATGGATGATGTTCAGCTAAAAGGCCATGACCAGTGACCAGCCCTGATCACTGTAAAATCTACACACATGTTCCACATATAGCTGCAAACATGGTTCACATCACGCAGCCACAGCAGCACAGAAGGTAACGTCACAGCCACATGCTCAGACTAAATGATATGAATGTCACACAATGTCATTAGTGAACCAGGTGTAGCCCATGTGTGGAAGGTCTACTGTTTACCACTAGGACTGGTTTCTTTATATGCAGGCTTTTTACACCAAAACTGTTAGGTAACAACATAACATATCTCCTATTGTGGAATTAACACATTATGCCTAATTGTATTGTGATGCCCCACTGGATGCATAAATGCAACATGGCCTTCCAAATGTAAACACTGTCCGTGCAAAATAAGAGAACAACTTCAACTTAAGTTATGGAAAAAAGTGCCAATATGCCACTGCCATATTTATTATGCTGCTTTGCAGTCATTGCAAATTACACATTTACTATACGTAGGATACACAAACCACAGACATGAGCCCCCTTTCTGGAGGCAGGACCTTTTACAGGAATGTCCTCTCACTCAGCCTTCTCAGCTGTTGCGTCTCCATAGCAGAGTAGGACCCAGATAGGACCCACCACTCTGACGGTGACGTCACAGAGGAGACTCGCCGAAAACATAACAGAGAAAATGATAATGAGGAGGTAAACCTGGTTCCTGGTTTGTGTGTTCGTGTACATGGCGGTGGACGCTATGAACTTTTTAGCCACGGTTAACGACCGTGGCGAGTCTAGCGTGGTCTTGTTGTTGTTGTTGTTATACGTCATCAAGCGTGTGCCGGTAAACGTCCCATGCTGTGTTCATGCAGGCTCGGAAATGCTGAAGCCTACAGAACAAACATCGGTTATAAAAACCCAATACCGATACTTCCCGATATTACATTTAAGTAAATATAGTAAATACAACATAACTTACTGCTTTTATTTTTATTTTTTTAAATTGGCATCACATCTTCAGTAATATGTACTTGTGTGTATTCACCAGCCAATGGCATTTCTAATTAGTGTTACTAAATGTAAGCTTCCCTCTAGTAGCACTACAGTGAGCTCCTACACTCTAATCTACTCTGTGCTGATGTGACAGATGGTGTGTTTCTGTGTGTGCATCTTGTGGCAATGCTCCCTCCTTTTAATGATGCGTTAGCTGCATGACCCTCTCGTCAACCTCTTCACATGCATACTGCATGCATTGCTGTGGCAGTGTGTGTCTGCTGGGACAGGACCAGTTTGTCAAGACAGCCTCACATCCTTGTTGAATAGTATTAACGGCCATTATAAGCATATGTTCATTCAGTATCCTCAGGGTGGAATGTAAAGTTACTGCTCGTCAATGACTAACATCAAGGGGCCACTACTCTGATGTTGATTACTGGATGTATAGTATGTAATTGTAAATATATAATGATATACAGGTGAAACTAAGAAGGAAATACATTAAATTTGGAATATTTATTCTGGTGATAACCATGATTTCAGACTTAGTGTCAGCACACTATGATAATAAATGTAACATAATAAGAGTTAATATGAGGCATCATGTTAATAGTCAATCAATTGTTAAAGTGGGTGATTTGATTTAATAGCAGTTGCTTTTTTCCTTCCAATATATTTAAAGATCAAAGTAAATCTAGAAACCATACCATGACGTTTGACTACACGCATAGTGTATCTTGTCAAGTTGTCAATCAGTACCGTCCTATGGTGGGATAAACCCACACATACACACAGTCACACAAAGTACACTAGTCCAGGGGCATGACCGGGTCCCTAAGGGGCCCTCCTAAAGAGCTTTGATCCACTCCATTATCAGTCCATGTCTAATCACTGGGCCAGCTGTCAACACACAACCCCCAGGTTCTCATGCTTGTCTATATACATGTATTCATTTATACATGCTATTACTATATACATGAGTGTAAGCCTTCTCTAAATTGAGACAAATGCATTTTCATCTCATGGTATTCACATACTATTTTATTTGTGCACACATTCTTGATTTCTCCTTGTCTTGCTGTCCACATCCTGCATTAATTAAATGAACAGCACAGCGATGAAGCCTGTTTTTAAGCACCAAAGCTGATTAGCTTTGCATTACATGCACAGTATAAGAAATGAGAATAAGAACAATTTTCTCTTTCTAGTTTACAACAAATTAGTCTTTTGTTTCATCAGGCTGATAAACTGTAAGGCACCCTAAAGCAATCCAGTCTCAGGTTGTGTTGGACCCAGTGTAAGACAGACATGTGAAACAAAATTCAGAACAAATTATTCTAAAATGTTTGGTTGTATTGTTGCAGTTGAAGGGGGCTTTGGATCTGTTACATCCTTCTGAGTTTTGTTCTAGCAGTAAATGATATTTAAAAAGAACAAAAGCAGGCAACATATAAGATGTTGAGATAACATTTTTATTGGTTCGTCCCAGCATAATTAAATTGTGTAGAGAAGTCTTATAAAATACTTGAATAAAGATGGAGCCCACTTGTTAAAATGAAGGAATAATCATAACATAAAGGACATGCAAAAACATGTGCAGCTTGCCTATATTTGCACATGTTTACACTAATGTAAATTAAAGTTATTCAAATCTAAAATCAACAGCTTGATATCTTGCCTCCTAAATCATAAGGAGACATTTGGCTGCAGTGGCTCACTCAAAAAACTGATGGAGCTGCCAAAGCCAGTCATTCTCTCGACTATTGACCTTAGCTAATCACTGTAGTGCTGCACAGGAGTGGAGAGCACCGTTTGAAGTGCGCTGGCCCAGACACCGCTGATTGGTTTTTGTAGCGACCCTTCACTAACACAGGCATGCAGACACACACACATTGATACATGCACACGGCCACACCAGGCACGGCCCTTAATGTCTCAGTAACAATGTTTGAGTGGCCAGGTGAAGCACTTCACTCAATAACTGTGCTGTGTCCGCACGTCACTATGTCAGGCCAATACCCCGTTCCCTAAGCCCTCCTCCATAATCACGGCAGCACAATTACCTGCATCAGCACAACTTAACCCTGTCACAAATCACCGGCGAGTGGGCTTAGCAAGAGTCCACATTTAGAGGACCAGCAATTATGAGCTAACCTGTCAAAAGGGCGTTGTTTTATTTTACAAGACAAGATGAATAACAATGAAAATGCATCCATTTTTTTTCTTTCTCAGAAAACAGTTTGTGCTCATATAGATATGAATGCAGCCCTGTGTGGTCTCAGTAAGGATCTGTGGGTAGTGTGAGTTCGGTGCATTTAACGTCCAGCGTCGTAGCTCACAGTAATGGAAGTGGCATGAGCCACTGCCATCCCCTGCACTGACCTTCTTGCCTGCCTGTGACACTGTGACAGCTTGTAGGGTGGGGCAGAGGCCCACGTGACTGCAGCAGTAATCCCTACAGGCACACACACACACACACACACACACACACACACACACACACACACACACACAGCTGGGCATGGGGGAAGCGAGCTGAGGACGTTGAATCGGACCATTGTTCAGTAATGCTTTCTGTAACATGGCCGCCTCCTGTCACACACAACTACCTGGTCTTGACCGACTCTCAAGCACTGTCAACCATAAACTCTCTCAAAAAGCTTACTCTTTGGCTGGTTGGTGGCTGAACGAGCAGTATATCAGTATTAATTAATATGTTGATTACAAAAAGGGGATTCACACACCCAAATGAATTAGATATTTTCTTTAGATTGTCCAATACAAGCCTTTCGGCTATGCCTTCTTCAATGTTGCTTACTGTGCTTGAATTGTACAATTTAAACCAAAGAAAATATCATACATTTTTATGCACGGTCAAATCATTTGGATTTGAACAAGGGAAAAAAAGGTTTACCCCATGCTAGTGCCCATATATAAAGGGGTACCAACAGTTGTTTGATTATTGGAATAATGATAATAATGATTCCAGTATTGCAGCCGTTATTTCCATTAATCTTTTTCTTTGCTCATTACAATTTCTGTTAGATGATGTCTGATCAAACGCCAAAACTAAAACTAAAAGATACATTATATCCAAAAAGTGAAAGACAGCAAATATTTGAAAGGCTGGCACCAACAAATGTTGGTTCAGTGATGTTGATTCAGATATGGTATTTAGCCAAATGATACTGTTGCCACATCTAAAAATGTCCCATTTCTTTCTCCGCAGGTCTCGTCCAGATCCCAGTCAGCATGTACCAGACTGTAGTGACCAGCCTTGCCCAGGGCAACCGGCCTGTCCAGGTTGCCATGGCACCTGTTGCCACACGCATAGACAACACTGTCACATTGGACGGCCAGGCGGTGGAGGTTGTAACGCTGGAGCAGTGACAATTAAGATCCTGGAAGGAGTAGGAGGCACTGAAAGGCCACCATGGGGATTTGTTTATCCTACTTTTTTCCAAGACATCACGCTGTGTACAATGTCAATATATTTTTAAATGTACGTCTGCAGGGGAAGTCAAAGTGAGTTTTCAATTCATCGTGTTTACTGTGTAAAGAAATTGCTTTTGTTGGTGTATTTTTTTTTTTCCATTTAGCCTCATGTGTTTTTTAGCTCTGTGATGTTAGGTATTTATTTCTTTACAATTAACCTTTACCTAAAACAAAGATGAACCAAAAAACCCGGGAGGAAAGCCACCTCTGCTTCACCCAGAGTGTGTAACTATTACTGTTCTGGATTTTCGTTTTCGTGTGCTTGTCTCTTCTTTTTTTTTAGGATGCATTTATATAATTCGGTGCCATAGTCAGAAATCACTCGTCTCTGATTCCTGTGATCACGATTCTAAATTTCAACTTTGTCACCTCAACTCACCTTGAGCTGTCTTAGCATATGAACCAGCATCTGAGCTGTAGACACTCCCAACACTTGTGTCATAAGATGATGAAATAATAAGTTGAAGTACCATCTCGTCGTGTGCCCCCCCCCCCCCCCCCCCATGCTGTTTACTGTAGTCCACGCACATGCCAAGATTTGTGAAGACTCAGGATATACATCAAGGTGTTTTTTACTGCTGGAATTGCTGAGCTGACTTCCTGAAGCAGCCATTTTGTCTACCAAGTCACGTTTAAATATACAGTGAATGGATAGGAGCACCTCTTGGTATGTTATTTTTTAACATGAACTCGTTTGTATGTCACTTAGGGCTTGGTGGTCTGCTTCATTTTGTATGGCACAGGAAGTCGGTCATACTTGGACAGGAGCTGCAGTATTTGTGATGCAAATGTCAAAAAAGCATTTCTTCTATCCTGCAACAACAATTGCTTGCCAAGAATCAATAAAGTTCGATGCAGCTGTAACAGTTGGTTCGAAAATCTCCAAACTCATGTATTTAAAATGTCCAATAAAATGGCTGCTGTTCACCATTCATACTGTCCTTTCTTGGTTGTAAGTGCACTCCTCCTAAAAGGGGTTACCATCAGTGGATACATGTAATATTATATCAGCATTGGTCAATATTTTTCATACTGAGGGTAAATTAAATGACTATAATATGAGAGGGTTGCTCTCAAATTTGCATCTGTAGTGGGCTTTTTAGCTTATTTTAGCTGAATATATTGGACAATTATTGTATGTTTCAGTTTAGATCTCTAACAATACTCATACTTAATTATTGAGCCCAAATGAACCGCATTAAAGTGGCTCCATTCCATTTAAGTGTTCAAGTAAGCCATGTCTGCAATGGGTTGAATGCAGCTATCTCTAATGTCATCAATTGTACCTGTGCATTTCCTGCTATGACAATGTCTTCTGTGCTAATGGTGTGTTGTTTGCTAGCACAAAGCCAATGGTATAATGTTAGTTGTGTATTTCACATGTTTGGATGTTTTTCTAACTGCAAGTTGCCAAAAAAAAAACATATATATATATTATATTGTAAAAGCAGCTTTTAGACCCTTTATGTTAAGAGCAGTTATGAGATTTACACACTATTAATGAGTTCAGTTGACTCCTTGACAAAATCAACTCGACCCTGCACCTTTTAACTTAAGGCTTTGATTTGAAGAAACCCATGATAGCAAAAGAAACATACTGTACATGATTGTCAAAGGTTAAGAAGTCTTTCCTCTTTTTTGTAGGATGCCACATTTCAGAATTTTGTCGCTTAGTTGCCACAAAACCCAATAACCTCCACACTCTCCTCTACAGCTCCCCCACCTTCCCTGCCGTGACAGACAGGGCCATGATTACATCATAAGCTGCCCGAACCTCCTCCGCTTTAAAGCCTGGGATTTGCTAGCAGGGCCCTTCTGTTGCAGAGTAGAACAGAGAGAGAAGCGTTCAGGCCTTAATCTATCAGGCGTCAGTGTATATCCCGCCTTCTCCAGATTAAAGCTGAAGCAGGTTGCATTCACACAGATGAAAAGATCCCATTTTCCCACTTGTTTGTTTTATTTTCTCTCTTGTCGTTTTTAGATTGGATCCCTTGTGTGAGCTGGAAAACAGTCGAGAGCGTGGTGTGGTTCTGTGTTGGCAAGAGAAAACTTTTAAGTCTGAGTCGTAGATGTGTGGCACACATGCGCATCAAACTGTCACTGCAGATTATGGAGGCCTTATTAGCATGCTTTCTTGGAAAAAGGCCTACACCTCATGCTCATCCTAAGCCTCTCCCTCCTACATCTCCATTTCTCTCTGCACCACCCATCCACTTAGCTACACTTACACAAAGTGCATTGAAACCTTTCAACTGCATCATTAAGGCTGAGTTATGAGATTCCACTGATTCAGAAAAGCAGACAGAACCTGTCTGATAGTGATACTATCAATTCCAGCCATTTTTCTCCATGCAAAAGTCTTGAAATATCTCCAGCTAAATTATTTAGAAAGAAATAAACATCACAGTTTATAATGAATTTCATGCTTGTATAATTTTGTCCTGCTTTTCTAGTTTAGATAAAGTCTTCAGGGAGTTTCATTCCAAAATTAGAAAGCAAAAAATATATATATAATATTTTTAAAATATGGACATACAGTATATACATTTTTAAAGTGATGAAGCAATATAGCATTTTGGGATCAAATTGAACTGGAATAGAACCTATTTTGTATATCTTAAAAAGTTCTAGAACCACAAAAATGATTGTTATAGCTTTGAAGGCACTCATTTGGGTCCATCTCTATTAAAAAATTCTCTATCCAAAGATATGCTTTTTTGTACAAACATTATATACCACAAAATAACAAACAGATAATTCTGCTTAGGCTAAAACTCCTTTGGAAGTTCTGGATGAATAGATATTTGTTGGTTGATTGTTTCACCTGCACAGTCTCATCTGGTTCTCACAGCCGAGCTTTTACAAGGAAAGAGCCAACGCTGCACTGCGTGTGACACTGTTACATCACCGTGCACCATGCCGCAGTGCACTCTTCCAATCATCACATCCATCAGCTGACTTTGAACCTGATTGGATGTCATTAAAACCATCCAATCTATGCAGTGAAGCTGCGGTGTATCTGCTTGCGCTCCGTCCTGGGGGCAATATGTTTAGTGGTGGAAGATCACTGGGAAGAGGGTAGGCAAAGCTATTGATTCTCCACAGCCGGTGGACAAGGCTGCGGCCAGAGCTTCAGTGACCCAGCTCCACAGGGGGCACCGCAGGGTGAATAGGGAGGGGTTGGTCATTCTTGTTGCCTGGAGTCGTGCAGGCAGACTCTAGGGCAGAGCTTTAATCTCCACTAATCGTTTCTTAATACGTGCATCCCAGACCCTACAGGCCCTGCACGCATGCAAACACACAGTCCCACATGGGCATGCACACATATGCACAAACTGCTTGCAGTCCAAGTCCCTGCTTGCTCTAACAAGAGATAATCTCCTACCCCCCGTTTTGGGCCACAACTTGAGAAACCATCCCTCTCATACAAGGACATGGACTCTGTAACCTGCAAAATTGAAATTATGTTCCTTAAAGATTAATACTTGTATATCTGTTACTGTCTAATTCCCCCTACTGTTGACCCATGTCTGACCCCTTGACCTGAGATAGCTGTTAACTGGTCACTCAAACACACTGTAGATACTTTCTTGAAAAAAAAACAAATCAATGTCAGGATGCATCTGGGCCTCATGCACAGTTTCCCCTGAAGCCTGAGCATCAGCAGACATGGTGCCGATGAATCATCCTCCCCCATAATGTAGTCTAATAGTCTAATAATGGCATCCTCACCTTCCGACTCACACCCCTGTCCACCTCCCTTCCAGACACTGCGTAAGAACGATGATAATCTCATTTCACTAATGCTCTGCAACCTGCATTAGAACACAGGCAAAGCACTGTCTCAGCCTGACTCTAACCACCCAGGAAACTGTGTGTGTGTGTGTGTGCCTGTGTGTGCCTGTGTGTGTGTGTGTGTGTGTGTGTGTGTGTGAGAGAGAGAGAGAGAGAGAGAGAGAGAGAGAGAGAGAGAGATGGAGAAAGGGGCCAGGGGGGCTGTGGGATAGAGGGGGCACTGAAAAATGCAGTGTAACCTGAGCTGCCTGGCCCATCTGGAGAAGGCCTTGCATTGACAAGGGTTATCCCACAATGCACTTTGCAGCAGAGAAGATCGTTAGAGGGAGTCTGACACAATGGATCAGTCTTTTGAAAGTATTTATTTGCATCACAGATAAGAGAATATGTATGATAAAAAAATACAACATGTCATTTGAGAAATAAAAGTCAGCAGGTGCACATACAGAACAAACTGAGAACATGCTCTCTTTGTGGTTATATGTAACACACTATACATGTCATATGTGCATGATATGTTCTGTAACATGAGACATAACCACAGCTAACCTGAATCAGTTGTCCAGTGAATAACAGCTTGAGCTGAGCTCTTTTATGTCAACTAGTCTGTGTTTCACCACAATCCTAGCACTTACCCGGTTTCCTTCAGTTTTAATTGCTGACCCGAACAAAAGCAAAAGAGCCTCCACACAGGTCCGATGACGATGTCCACGTAGATCAAATATAGCTAGCCTGGAGGCAAACTGGTAACAATACAAATCATATTAGCTAAAGCTGAAGTGTGGGCTATAAAGCAGGATTTATGCAAAGGCAGATAAAGAGGTTTTAATCCCCAGATCCCCCTGTCACCTACATTAGCAGACCCTGACCCAGATATATAGAGCTCAGTATGTAGCAGCTTTTTTATGAGCCATACTGTCAATAGACTGTTACAGCAAACCAAACGAACATCTGAGAAAGACTCGCTCGCTCTCCACCCTGTTCATTTGGGATGGGAGGAGGGAAAAAGGCTGCATTGAAAGAGGAGGGTAAGATGACACCGCTCAGTTTGCCAATTATGCCACAGAGCTAAGAGAGGACCCTCCTGTTGGCTGGTGGAAGGCAGAATAGTTGAGCCCTCTACACATAAAGTAGACCAGTGAGTCCCTCATACTGCAGAAGTGCACTCACATGAACTCGGCCTATCGAACCCAAAGACGAGACTGTTCGACAAGCAGAGAGATCCATTATCATCATACTAGTATCAGCACTGCAGAAACTCACTTTTTTCCATTGTTGATTCCAATTCTCCATTATCATTATTATTATTCATTTATTGACAATTGACCAATTGTTAGTCAAGTTACAGAAGGCACAAAGCACAGAAAGCTTGAAGGCAGGGTATTTGATCTTGGTTTGGGATAGAAGACAACAAGCACTATTATCTGAGAATGTTATGCACACAGCAGCATTTTGAGATATATGCTGATGTGGTCACCAACATGTTTGCATTGATTGCATTGGAAATTCTTGTTTCAGGGAACACCGAAATTGATTTGTGCCTCCAGAAGATATTTTCCTTCTTGTTTCTTGGGATGTTACACAGCGCTTTACTATGAGATGACTCCTCTGCTTCTCTATTAATTCCTCTTCATGAATTGTAAACTTAAGAGGAGAGACCGAAAAATGGGTTTTAGCTGGATTCACTTCATCAATACATGATTGTGTATGTTCTGTGTCCCGACAAGTATATAGACTGTCCTTCAAAGAGTTACTGGAGCTTTGAGGCCGAGGTGTGCAGGGGAGGAACAGAGTGTCACCCCACCCTTCAGCACCATCAGCCACTCACTCACTAAAATGTCTTTTACACTTTGGACTGGGCTGGTTTTATCCTGTGGGCTGTTTTTTTTTTTTCGCTGGTGGACGCTCTCAAGCAGTAGTTGGCAAGTCTAGAACCACCGGATCCATCTACCTCACCAGTGTGAGTTCTACCATTGCCAAACACCACCAGAGAGCTGCTGGGTCCCTTCAGGTCCACACTGATTCTTGGGATGTAGAGCGATTCAGATTTATTCGAGGAGTCTGCTAAAATGCTTTGTTCATTAATCTGAATTTGAAATGCTTAGCATGGAGAGTCTTCTTTAATAAACAGGGAGAAAGAAACATTGGCATTTTGAAACAGACTGGCATAATGACCATGTTACACAAGAAGAACCGGCATGTCTTCCACATCCGCTGAAATGTTCTGTTTGATTATGTAGTGGATAATACACAGTGACAAGACAACTGGAAGGAGAAAATTATCTATGGGGGACAGATACCAAAGAATGTAACTAGTATAAAGCAGAATACAATCCAAGATTATGTGAAAGCGATGGAAGTCTGTCTTGTCCTATATTGGCACTACACATAATTGCTCAAAGTATATATACAGAAGCAAAAATGTGCTAGTGCCAAAATGGGCAAAGAAGAGGAGTGGCTGGGGCATCCAAATGCAAGCAGCTGTTGTTATAGAGATACATCAGTAGAGAGAGAGAGATATCAAAGTACCCAGCGAGACATGCGCAACTCAGCTCATACAACTGCACCAGAGTCATTACATCACATTCACCCCACCCGCAAGTGCAGGAGAGGAGAGCCACAGACAGTAAGCCCCTATGGACAGGCATCATCAAGTGGTTCTTTCTCTGCTCTGTTTATGGCCCTATGGTAATTCACTGATAGTGAGCTCTCACAGTGAATTCTACCA
This sequence comes from Scomber japonicus, assembly GCF_027409825.1. Taxonomy (NCBI): domain Eukaryota; kingdom Metazoa; phylum Chordata; class Actinopteri; order Scombriformes; family Scombridae; genus Scomber; species Scomber japonicus. The sequence goes on along the minus strand of NC_070600.1, from coordinate 14,564,723 downwards.
GTGCCATACACAGAACAGGAGTCATTATCACCCCAACACCTTCGCCAGCCAGCCAGCCAGTCAGCCAGTCAGCCTGTTAGGATAGTCAGCCAAGCAAAGCAAAACTATGCAAACTAGACCACCGACCCACACGAGGAGAGCAGAAACGAGAGCCTGGAGAGAGAGAAGAGGAGAGGAGGAGGGATAAAAAGATATGGGAGCAAGTGAAGAAATGATGTGAAACAGGAAGAGGAGCAACCAGGGCTGTCAGTATACCCACAGTGTTGCAGTGACGCAGTTGAAACTCAAGATGCACTGCAGTGGATTGATCCATGCATTGAGTAACAGGTCAAAGACTAGTGTGTCTACATGTGGGCAACTAAATATAAGTCCAAGTCAATCCTAAGAGTGAGCATCTAATTGTTAACTGCTAATCGCCCACGCTGCCATCTTTAGATTTCTAGGAAAGCGTATGTAAGGCTGACGATTGAAACTATAAGGCAGGTGATCATGTACAGACTATTCTGTTATTAGATGTTATTAAGCAGGTAATATGATTATAAATCCTATTTGTAGTTACCGAAACAATATTGTTTATATTTATGGATAATAATGATCCTTTAGTTTTGATGTTCCTTTAAATATTTTTATTTAAATTGACGTACTTATGACTCTGCAAGAAGGACTTAAAAGATGAATTTAAAGACATAAAGTGCCAAATCTGTGAGATCTTGCCTACATCAACAGAATAAGTGTTGGTTTTCCTCTTGCAGTTCAAAATGGGACAATATTTTTCATTCATACATCATTTCTCTAATTGGAATCCAGTGAGCTAATACTCAATGCAACTAATTAAATATATACTCAAAAATCTACAATAACTACTAGACACAACTCTCTGGATTTCCCCTACACCAGCACAACTTGTCCAAAGGGTAACACCCTAAACTTGACCTCTTAATTATCTCTGTAGATTAGCATTGTTGCATCTATACAAGCTGTCACCTCCTCTACACAACAAATCAGCAGGCTTAATTCATATTCGCTGATTATCACAAAAATATGGAGTAAAAGGTTAAGGAGGAGGGCAAAATGTTGACTGAATCTATTGTGTATTATCTCTTTTCAGTCCAAATGATAGATTGGAAAGACTGAATGTTTTAGACATCCCCATTCTAGGTTTAGCTTTTTAGTCCTGTTAATTTATTTTTTGATCAAAGTTCATCTCTCTTTTCTTCTCTTTAGTGGTAACAGACCAATTTATTCTTAATATAAATAATAAAAATAAATATAACTCACTATACAAGTAAAATTACTAGTGAGCTTGCAGGCATTTGTTGTCTTATCCACAGAATATGGTTTAAACTATAAAATATGGTTCAGATTTAGCAGAACCTTTCAGTGCAGTTCACAGATATTTCTCTCATCAACTTCAAATCCCAGAAAATGGCTGCCATCAGTCAGATGGGGACATTGCGGCAAATTATCTGCAGTTCAAAATGTCCTTCTAAGCAGCATGCCTTTTATACAAAATCTACAAATATTACAATCCTGTCAGCTCCTTAGTTCAACTCAGTATGACTAATAAGTCCATGCTAATTATGATACACATTACTGCAGATGAGTGATAACCTTCAGTTCATCATCTGACCTTGGATGTGTTGTCAAATGCATCTTGTTGCTGAAGATGATTGGAATTGGAGAGGCTAACCGTCCTCAGCTCTGCTCTGTCCTGCCGGGGCCCCAGACGCCCCACCCTTTGATCAGCCATTAGCTCCCTCACCCAGGACCCTGCAGTGCACGGAGCTCCCATTGATTCTAGCGATCAAACCATGTACTAAGTGATTCCTCAGACGCCCAAATGGCTCCCTGAGCAAGACTCCTATTGCCATTTCCTGGAGGAATCAATACCACTAAAAAGCAAAGTCGAGAAGAACCTGTGTCCTTTAAAGGTTTGCCTGTGTCTTGTGTTTCCATACCTTAATTAGTAAATAATGAGATGAGATTTCTGTAATGTACTGGCACATACAAGTCTACAACCCATGGTAGTAGCACAGAGGAAAAACAAGGATAAATTGTTATAAAAAGTGTGATACTTCAGGAACATATTACTTTATTGATATTAGTTATTAGTTTGTCTATGAGACCATAATGATATTATTTAATAGTAAGTTTTTTCCAGTACAATTTATTTTGATCATTCAGTAAACATTAATTATTATCTGCTCAATAGATGACATACAAAGTCATCTTGCTTTGATGTGTCATCAAGGCCAGATATCTAAATATAAAGTCTATTTTCACTCACCTATAGAAGCTGGAATCACCCTGTTTTCAAGATCATTATTTACAAAATGATACAATTCCTCTTGGAACTTGGCATATTTTGAGTAATTATTTACCTGTAATTATTTAAAGTGTTTATACTTGTCTATTTCGCAGTGAGATTAAAAGAATAAATTATTAAAGTGAAACTGACCATTGCAGAAACATCATAATTCGATATGGATGTTTTAGAAGCAATAATCATTTCCCTCTCACCATTAAAGCAGCGAATGAATATTCTTACTGAAATGTTAACATTGCATGGTCCTTTGTCTCTGCCATCGTTCATTTAACCTCAGAGCAGCTCCAAAGCCCCTTCAGTTAATCGCATTTGTCTGAATAGGGAGTCTACAAGTCCTCAACTTCACGGTTATTTCAGGAGGATTTATCACTCCTCTAAGTCCTGCAGCGAGGTCCAAATTCACTATCAGTCATGCAACCTGGAATATTTGACTCTAAGCCTGGTTTGAAAAAGAAAAAAAAGACCTTTAAATTCAACTAAATATCACTTATATTCAAGTTTAATAAGCAGATCTAGCGAGATTGTATACTACTTTTATATTTGGAAATATTATTACCCTTAAAATGTATAGTTTGTATAACACTTAGAGCCAACTAATGTTAACCCGTTTTAGATTATTCTGATTATCATCTGTGGAAGTGAATATAAATTTACAAGATGCCAAATTCAGACAATAAGACATTAAAACCTCAGAACTTCGACGTTATTCCCTTGGTAATTATTGCGATTGAAAAAGCAGGTGCAATGTGATTAAGACTGCTAAACGTCGTTTCATTTAATAGTCATTTAAGGGTGGACTATTTGATTTAGAAACACTTTAATTATTTGTGTTGTATCTTTCTTTTGGAGCATTTAAGAACCAGGCCAGAGGATGGTAAAAAAAAAAAAAAAAAAAAAAAAGAATGAGAGAGAGGGAGAGAGAGAAAAAACGTCCCACCTTGCGTGAGATTTGATTTCCTCCAATGCAGTTACATGTAGTTTCTGATTTTCATTTGGATAAACTCGACAGTCTACACATTTCTTTGGGGATGAATTAGTTGTAGAATCGAGTATTAATCTCAGAAATATCTTATTTGAGGGAAGAAACATGGCCTCTTTTTTAAATGAAATTCCATCTCTGAGATTTCTAAATTTTTTATGCGTGCATTTCCTTGACTTCACGTGAGATGGTTTAAAATATAATTCATTAAAGTCTAATTAAAGAGCTAAACTGAAAATATATAAAATGTAGTTCATACCTTCCTCCGTGTCCATCGTTGTGCGTCATGTTTGAGGCTACAAAGTACACTGAAGTCGGCCCATCAGACATTTTCCTTCTTTAAACTAGCCTTAACATTTTTCAGGGTTTTCCACTTTTAAAGTTGCGTTGGATCAACACAAGCCTCCAGTCTGTGTTGCCCGCAGCAGGACTGCAGAATTACAATGAAACAAAAGAAATCCAAGCGGCGTCCTGAACTTCCTGAGTATCAAATGTCAATTTCAGCCCTGCGCTCCTCTCCTCTCCTCTACCCTCTCTTCTATAGCTACCTCTCTCTCTCTCTCTCTCTCTCTCTCTCTCTCTCTCTCTCTCTTTCCCTCTCCAAACTCAACCTCCTCCCTTTTTACCTGCGCGTTGAAACTGCACACTGGCAGAAAGAAAGGTACTCTGTGCACCTTTTTAAAGGCGCAAACACACAAAGGAGCAACAACAGGTCACAACAGAATGGATCCGAATAGAAGAACCGTCCCCTAAAAAAGCGCAACAATATTCCATATTTTACCTGTAAAGCTACAACTGGAAACTTGTGTTCCACATATGAGGTTATGTAATTTATTTTTTTTATTTTTTTTTAAGTTTAAAATTTAACAGATGCGTGTTTTTAGATTATGTCCCCAGTTTGAATAAACCATTTACTTTTTAAAATGCATGACATGTACAGTAGTGCTACAATTTAAATAAACTCCCTTTACTTAATCTTAAAGGATACAAAACGTACCTCTTTGTACCTGTGTTCATAATAGTGGACGTTTTTCTGGGAGCGGGATCCAAACAGCTTCCATCCAGTCTCCCTCCACCTGGTTTTGGGTTGCCAGTCCAGAGATTTCCCCATTTTTAGCAATCTAACCCCGCACCAAAAGCAATATAATCCAACGAGCCTGTCTCTCCTGTTGTGCTGCGTTCAAGGCCCTGCAGGTACCGGGGCTGCTTAGTGTCTTAGGCGGATCGAGGCGAGGAGACCGTAAAAAGTGGTGCTGTCTAAACCCGGGGACTGCTGCAGTCTGAGCGGATAAGGATTGGTTTTGTCTCTCCGGATTAAACGATTTCCTGACGAATAATTTGGACCAATCCCCTCTTTAGGCTGTTCCAATCCCAGAAAACAGAAAAGACAAACACTTTTCACCGGTTTGAAGCATCCACGTCTCTCTTGTTTAACTATAAGGCCTATTTGTTTTAGTAGATCCAATTTTAGACATTCATTTATGTTTCACCAATTAAATAGGCCTACAAAAACGGGAATAAAAAGAAGCACTGCACCGTTAAAATGGGCCTAGTCATTTTGTACTGAATGAATGAAAATGTCTGCTGCATGATATCACTAAATTATAGCCTATTTCTATAATAGACTCTGCAATAGGCTTCATTCCAGATCTATAAAACATATTATAATCTAAATCTATATTCCACCTCAGACATTTATATCCTGATGCTATATAACATTCATAAATTATAATGTCTCAAAAGAGGTGAGTGCTCTAAAAGGCCTTTACAGGCAACAGAGAGGAGGCCTGCAGGCCTGTAGTGCATGTACCGTTTACCTCACCAGAAAGAGAACATGGTAAATTCATATCATTTTCTCTGTGTTACACTATTTTATTCTCTTCTCTCAAAACAGGCAACACACCACTAAACAGAGCACTGTAGGCTATCATTTCTGAAATTAACAGAAGATTAGAAAGCTCATTAATGTCCAGTGCAACAAGGCTGGCGCTGCATTTTTAGATATTAAACTGAGCATACATCAGATAGACTATTTGGCGCATCTTCCCAGCCCCCATCCCGGGATTAGTTTGAGTCGGCTGATGCTGTTGAGGCTGCAGTTCTTGGGTCGAGATGCTGCAGGATCAAATGACCACGTCCAGATGGCTAATGATTATCAAATACTGCATTTAAAGCCTGCACCAGTGGTTACTCTGAGCAAATTGCATAACATTTCCTGTGTGAGGTAAGCAAGCAAAATACCTTTGCTATAACACCTTAGTGGAAATAGGTTTTCTTTTTCGGTTATTAGCTATTTCCATCTATTGTTCCATTTTCTGTGCCTAAAACCCTTACAGTCAAACCCATACAACCTGATGTGGGCCTGATGTCCTGGCAAACAGCGGCAGCATCTCTCCGGGCCTCCGGGGGCCTCAGTGTGGTTCCTCATCCTCTCTTCAGGTTTTACGCAGAGCTGCCCATCACCAGACAAGGCCACAGCTGAAGTGAGGGCCCCTAGTAATGTCCTTAGCTCACTTTTGGATGCCTAATATATGAGGGCGAGCTCTACCCATGCTCCTCTCCGATGGCCAGTCAGAGTCCATTTACCTGCTGTTGATAATTAGGCAGATAACTACAGGTGGACAAAACTCGTCTAATATTTAGAGGTGATGGGACTGGGTTTGGTTACACTCTTTTCAAAGTGAATAGCGACAGTGAAATTAATCCGCGGTGACTCGTCGGCGTTGGAGAGCCGGAGAGCAAAAGCTCTCCAAGCCTTGACGTGGTTTCCACCTGGAGAAGCTGCAACACGAGCCGCAGATCATCTGTTTGAGAGGCAGGCGTGTATAGGAGATGAGTAGCCCTCGATGAATATTTAAATAAATACTCATTTGGTTCTGTGCTGTCGTGCAGGAACCAGATGAAACAGGTGCCAGCGGAGGGATCAGATGGACTCTGTGCGTTTGTGCCGCCATCAGTCTCCCGTGAAGAGATCCAGGCAATATGATAGCAGTCTGGATGAAATAATAATGCGGCAAGATTTAGTCTGCTACTCCAAAAGAAAAAGGAAAAAAATACATGGCAACAATAGATATCACTTTATTATAGCAAGGCAATGATCCAGAAGACAAAGAGTCAGGAACATAAAGCCATAAAACGTCTAGAAAAACTGCTGAAAATGATCAACGCTCCTGTTATACTGATTTTATAAGATTATGTTAAAAGAAAGAGAATGTGCTAAACAGTATATATTTTTTATCACAGCCAAATGACTCTAAATATCCGTGATAGCTTTGATAAAAAAAATAAAAAGGAATAAATAAGGATAAGAATAGGCCTATATGGTAAAATTAAAAAAATCAGTTATATAAAATTTAGTGAGTGTTTATTAGTAATTTATGTGGACAAATTTTAATCATAACCTTCTTGATAGGAAATTACATTTTCAATCCAACTAGCATTACTTCTACAGAGGGATTACTAAATATGGGATTATTCAGGGCCCCTCATCATATGCTGCATGGTACTCAAACAAATAAAATGTGAAATTAGTCCAGGAGTGATATACATCTGACAACTGGGGCTTTTCTTAGCAACAGTCAATTTTTATGGTTATGGAAATTGTTGTAGTATAGATACTATTATGCATGTGATTGTGTCCATACAAGCAACCTTCTGCAGGGTCTCCCACACCACGACGACCACCACCACATGTCACTCCTGCTTTGGACCCTTGCTACAGAGGGGTGGTGGTTGCGGTGGTGGGTGGGTGGGGGGGCATGTTAATCAGTGGGTCATCTATTAGTAAAGATCCAGGGATCATTGTATAACTGCTCCTGCTTCTGCACCACCACCATCACTACCTCATCCACCCCCCATCCACACCCCCACTGTGCTGGTGAAACAGAGCCTGTAACCTAAGAGGTGGTTTGCATGCCACTCAGCCCCAGTCTGAGAAACCCAACACACACACACACACACACACACACACACACACACACACACACACACACACACACACACACACACACACACACACACACATACTTAGGCTGGATGCTGGTGTCTGCTCATAGGATGGTTTGCATCTCAGACGGCTGTCTGCTCGCAAACAGCTATGTGTATTTAAATTATATAAAATAAAATAAAATACATGAGATTAGAAGAAGCAAAATCAAGCATGTCTTAGGTGTCTACAGTCATATGAAACCTAATGCCTTTTTTATTTTATACAATTGCACCATCTTACATGAAGAAACATTCAGAATAACAGAAAAGGCTACAACGAAAAAGCTGTGGAGGCCTCATGTCATAAAATAAAGCATGACGGAGAATGTTAACAATTTTCTAAACACTTATAAACATGCTTAACTTGAACTTTACTATTAAGACCTTCATTAAAGCATTCACGTATATGGCAGATTTGCTGGTAAAAGCTTTGCAACGGAAAACCCTGCAGCCAAGAGTGATTGATCATAACTTGCAGTAGACAGTCCATGAGCCTAATGTGGAGCCTCAGGGCATTGTAATACCTTAAAAGGCCACAGCGGCACAGGTCACCTGACCATCCTGCTCTGTGAGGACCAATCACACAGCTGGCGTATTGGTTTTGGCATTACGTCATGGAGGCCCGCAGTTTGTCTTGACCAACGCACTGCGGATAAAACAGAAGCTTTAAATATTTCATTGAGGATCTCAGGTTGCTGGACTTCTGGAGGTCAGGACTGCGAAGAGACTGATTGCCTCATCCTCTTCTCCCTCCATCTCCTCCTCCTCCTCCTCCTCATCCTCCTCGGATGCGGAAGATGGGGATGCAGGGTGAAAACAGACAGTTGGGATTTTAAAAGAATGTTTTATGAACAATAATCTTCTATCATGGGGTTTAAAATGAGGTACACAGTGAGGGATTGTCAGTCATCAGCTGCTGCTTTCACATACTGACTAAAATGTTTATGTTAAAAAATGAATACTCACCAGAGAGGCTGCAAAATGGCAGGTTACTATCAAGTTATATTCATACTGATTCAGTTCAAGGATATATTAGCTATAAACATATCTGCAGTCATCTCTTCTCTGCAGATACCTTTTGTTGATCTGCAGGCCTTTTGTTGGCACATAGATGATCACCTGACTGACATTCCTGGCCAAGATGAAGACCCTCTAGGGCTCTGATCTGGACACGCTGTAGCTTGTGGCCTGGCACAGTATGTAGTCTACATTACATAGAAACACAGAGGCGGGTGTAGGTGAAAAGCAACTTCATCACTTGATATTGTCAAGGGCATTAAATTTGATGGTGTTCTTGGTATTTTGTCCACCCCTTTTATATGTGTGTGTGTGTGTAATCACATAATCACATACTGCATGTATATAAAGTAACATGTCGATTCACTTCTGTGCACTGTTTGTATCCTGTTGTGTTGTGTGTAAATACATTGAGAGCCACTGAACTGGAGTCAAATTCCTTGTATGCGTTAACATAGTTGGCAAGTACAGGTGATTCTGATGAGGATGATTCTGAAAACACAAAGCAACAAAATCACTGAACACAATGATCGTCCATTGAAAGATCCGAGAAATGTCAAACTGGAGATGAATTTTGTATCTTGGTGCAGACTGCCGCAGATATATAGACAGAGAGGAAGAGAGAGCAGATTGATGCGTGACAGAATACATTTTCAGAGGAGAAGAGATTAAACAGCCTTATGTCACATAATTTATTTTCCCCTGCTGTGATTATACAAAGGGGGGTTTCAGCTGAGCATTGAGGACAGATGAGGCGGCGCCCTCATCTGACTCAATAATGACATTGCATCCATCATTGCATGTGGAAGCTGCCCTCACAGCAAGGTTAATCTCACACAGTCCAATGTCCCCTTTAAAATAAAACCCTAGTCAGTGGCTCAGATGCTTAGCAGATTTGGCACAGATCACTGCAGTATACAAGACTCATGCACTGCTATGTAAACCCAACCAGCACTTTGAATGGTTGAGACATCAGTCACTGAATGTAACAGGAATCAAAGACAGCATTCTTTAATCTTCCATATGTTGGCTTTGGAGGAAAACTCTGCAACCAATGTTATCTTTTGATGGCTGTGGTCATTCATCACCACTGTTGCAGACTGGAAGGACTGGTGTACTAACCTCATTCTCGAGTTTCACAGTATGCACAGGGATCATGTCAGACAGTGGCCCATATTGTAGCTCCCTGAGACAAGGTGGTGAGGAGTCCGACACAGGAGTGTTGTGCCACACTGACACCTTGTGGATTTGCTGCTATTGCAGGGAAGGTTCAAGCTTGTTTTCTGAAGAGCATAAAATGCATGATATTTAATATAAAATCAAAGTGTTTACTGCCATCTTTTTGGATTATTATGGCAAGAACTTCAGTCATCGCTCTTGATAGAAATTGTGCATTCAAAAATGTTCATGCTATGGAGATTTTGAGTAAATTTGCTGCCAGTTGTTCCATCTTGAGGCCGTGCATGTAGTTGAGTTGATGCTATAGAGATAGGTCACCTTGGGATTTTCAGTGATGTAACAAATGCAGTGATTTAACCTTTTTCTGGACTCAAGATTAAAAGGTTTTATTTGTCACATGCTCATACAACATGTGCAGTGAATGCAGAGCGGCATTCTCTTCAGCCTGTGCTTAAAAGACCAGTGTGCAATAAATAGTAAGACGAATAAGAATTAAAAAAAATAAATATAAAGGATAACATTTCAAACAGAAAATTCTAATAGGTGTAACATGTATTAAAAGAAATGTGAGCATAGTATTTGAGAGGGCTGTGCATGTTTTCCAGTATATAAAAATGTAAAATGAACATACAATGTATCACAGTTGTGAGTAAAATTTATAAATGCTCATGTGCAAATATCTGGATGGGTAGAGTGGGATCAAGCATTATGTTTTAAAAAGAAATAAAACTATGAGAAAGACCTGTGTTGAAATGCAATTATCAATTTTAAACAATTTTCATCAATTTCTTAACCAAGTTTTAGAGGACTGTAATCAGTTTGTTCACCCAAAATACATCATCAGGATATGCACTCATCTTAAACCGTTGGTGTAGAGTTTACTAAGAGAGAAAAATGCACCACAGAATCTTTTAAGGAGATTCAGACATATACTTGTCAGATGAAGAGGATCCACAGACTCTAAATTCAGTGAAGCTGGGATTTAATCTTTATGGAAGCAACCTGCAGCGCAAAAAACAAAACGTATGTTAAATATGTGTAGACATCAGATATAATCATGCTACATGTTCTTTAATGTTTTCTGCTGCAAAGTCCTGATGTCTTTCATAAAAATAATATAGAAATTGTAGAGTACACAGCGTACCTCAGCAGGTTCCTCTGATGTAAAACAGCTTCAAAATGATCCAAATCATCAGCCACAAAGACCATTTATACACATTGAATGTTTTATTAAAAAAGAGAAGTTATAACAGTTTATTTTATACACAACTATTTATGAGGTTATAAGCCTATTAATAGAGAGCATTTGTCGTTTTGACAAGCATGCCCACTTCACAATGCAAAGAAAAAAACAAGAGGAGGGCAAATTGAGGGCGAAGAAAATAAGACCAAAGATGGACTTTTCAAAACAAAACAAAAACAAAACAAAAAAAAACCTTTTGACTTCTTAACCCTCAAGTATCACACACTAGGTACCAAATACATAGTTTTTATTTAAAAAACTGCTATTTTCCATGCTGTGTGTGCCTGCTGAGTCCCCTGATGGCAGCAGGAGGCCAGCACAGGGCACAAATCCACACAAGCACAAGACAGAATGGGATGGTGTGCACCAAGCGAGCCTCGACTCCACACCAGAAGCATGCAAGTGCACGAGAAGACACGGTCAACACACTGGGGGGTGGGGGGGGTGGTATTACAGGATCAGGGTGCTGGCTCTCTGCAGCTGTGCTGATAAATGGAGACTGAGCCCTGGACGTCCTGTCTATGGATTAATGATAGTCCAGTCCATTCACTTTGCTGAGGCCCTTCATCCTTATTGTGTCCGGCGGGGTGTGTGTATGTGTGTGTGTGTGTGGGGGTTGGGGGTGGGGGGGTTTTCGAGTGTGGTTGGAGGGTTATGGCTCTGGACTCTTTTTCTGCAGGTCTACAGTTAGAAGTGCGGGACCTCATCAATCCCATCATGTGAAGTCTAATAGTTTTGAGTCACTGTTTAAAACTCTGGATAGTTAAGACATTGTTCTCTGTTATTCTGTGGTTTTGAAGCAGAAGAGGAGGAGGGGAGTGGGGGGGGGGGGGGGGGGGGCAAAAAGGAAATGAAATAAAAAGCACAATAAACATGCATTTCCATACTTTTTCAAAAATAATTTAGAAAGGGAAGTATTATCATTCACTGGTTTGAGGACATTTTCTTTAGTTCTTGACTCAGGTTAGAGACAACCTGAAAAACAAAGGCAGTTATTATTCCTCTTGACATTGAAGAAGTAAGTCTGGGGAGTAACAAAGGAGGCCACTGAAAAGATCACATAGTTGTCATGTTTACCATAGCAACACCAGGCCACAACAGAGTATATCATCAATTTAATGCCTAGCAGATGCACAATGCTGAAAACCAAACCAAGGGTCGTGTTTTTGAAAAAGACAAAAATATCATTAGTTCCCTGTTGCACCACTGCATCATAATGTGCTTCTTTTTTTAATTAAAATTCTCAACTGGGATATACTATATTTTCAGCACTCAAGTACAATACTACACAGGTGTAAAGTAAGACAATTATTCCAATCTGGATTACTTAACATAAAGTTCTCCCCTGTGCGATTATTTATCTGAACCATAACTTATAACAGTGGCGCTTGTTAATTAGGATTTAAAAAAAAAAAAAAAAAAAAAAGGAATAAATACACATTTAAGGGCAGCTTAGGGAGAAAAGTCAATTGTGAGACATGGAATCTGTATTCAGTTTTGCAGGTTTGTTCTGTTCGATTGGATGTGGATCACAAACTGCACCACAGCCACTCTGAACACATGTAAAACAGTCACATGTCTAATATCACACAGGTCCAATTAAAAATGGCCGCAATCCTGCTGGAAGCTAACCTCGAGCTATATCCTCAATGCTCCCCCAAAGCTGAAGGAGAGAATGTATTATCCTGTAGCTTTAAACAGTCAAACTCTTCTGATAAATACTGGAAATTAAAAACAAACCAAGGACCGCATCTCAGTTTTTAAATCAAAATTCAAAATATGGTGAGAATTACGAGCACAGAATCATGTTTTAAGTCAATGTGGCCTTTGTAGAAAATCCAATGTCTTGTAAAAGGGGGCTGAACCACACTTTTGATTTCTGTACAGTTAGATCTATCAGGCTCTCTACAAGTCAAACGTCACCCTAGTTTGAAATCACTCACACTCATCTGTACAACTCTGAATCTGCAGGAGGACAAGTAGGCATGTCTATGGAGTATCTTACATATTATCACACAACAGACACTAACTAAAAGTCAGATGAGCAATGAATGCTTTTATCAGGTAAGTATACCAAACTAGCTAACTCTATCTGTAATACAGCCATATAGCATATTATGTTGTTAAGTTGAAGTCACCACCCAGCAAAACTAACTATCCTGACATGTCAAAAAACACAGTTCAACAAATATTAGCATGATATCCATCCTTTCAATACCTTTTTGGGTGCAAAATGTTAATCACTATGCAAGATACAACCAAACTCATGTATTTCAAACCTGAGCCATAAAAGTCTAACAAGCCTACATTAGCTCAAAGAAACCCAATGCCACTCAGCCCTGGGTTATTCCCCTAATCTGCAACAGGGTGAAGATTTAGATATATCAAATCACAACTGTAATACAGGATCAAATAGCAGAAGGAGGTGAAGAATAGTGTATTGTGAAAAAAATGTGCTTTTCTAGTTATTTGTCCACCTTCATGGCTTTTTGGAAACATGGTTTTGGGGACTTCCTCAATGGTCACCTTCCTTTAGTGATGAGGCACAGGAGAGGGGAGTTGAGATCAGAGGTGATAAGGTGATCCCCTCCCCTGCTATGATTCAGCTGTGAATCTCCCACTTGGGATCCACAATCTGCAACAAAGCAGCCAGTGATTTTTTTTGTTACTGCTATCTCTGAAGTGAATACATTTCAAGGTTTTCTAGGTAGTTCGACTGCCATATTTGCCTCAACAAGCGACGCCTGCTCAGTGTTTCGGGTTCAACACTGACTTTTCCAAGAGGCTACAGAGAGGTGTCTTTATCACTGTACAAGGTAGATGCTGTACACAAAAAAACAAAAAAATCCAAACGTGTTGACCCCCCCATCGGGCAAAAAAGTGAAAAGTACAAGAAATAAAGTAGGAAAAACAGTCCAAAAAAAAATCAAAGCTGCGATTGCAATCTCTTTCCACTCATCATGGATTTACATATTCCCCCTTTCACATTGAATCAACAATGAATGACATCAGAGTTTTTTTTTTTTTTTAAGAAGTCAAATCTGTACATATCAAATCAATGTCAAAATAATTCCCCTCAATAAAAATTGCTACAAGCCTAAATGTCATATATCGGGTCCTATTTCTTCAAACTAGTAATCCAAATAGCAATTCTGGTAGGCAGTCCAGTCGATGCAGTCGGTGTACATACCACAGGTCAGACCAATATGAAGGGGCATGCATTGGAGTGAACTCCAGGTAACGGCGGAATGTAAGGAGGACCGATACAACACTAACCCGAATCTAGCTCCACATATCATTCTTCATTTTCACTCAGATCCGCTCAATAACCATATGACCATTTTTGTTTCTTTTCACCAACATTACAACAGAGTTTGGCGCTGGTTTCCTAAATCCAGTGTCACCTGAATAGGGGATTTCAATACTCAGTCATGAAGGTTGTTAATGACCACTAATGAGGATACATTTTTGTTTAATAGCAGGAGTACACGATCGTAACTGATTCGAATCCTGCACGATCAGAATGTTTGCTACCCGTGTTTTAAGGTGCCTCCTGACAGAAAACCAGTGCAAGTTGCATGAATTATTAAATTCATATGGTCCAATGGTTAAAGAGTAGCTCTTATCTATTTTTTATTTCCCATAATACCAACTGAGTCTGACCAGAATCTCCACAAATGCCTCAGAGTGGAGCCATCTTCATTGCCTTCATGCACAACTCTTCAGTACAGTCTGTGCAACTAGTGTACATCCAAACAGATCAACACTCAAAGCACCCAAAATATGTCTTTTTCACCATATTATCACTCACCCTTTGATAAGACATGTATGTATATATGTGTGTATATTTTTCCCTAAGGCAAGAACCTTGTTCAGTATTTATCTTGCACTGCACAGCGGCACACATTGACAGGCAGCTGCAGCAGGTCGACAAAGAGTAACAAAGTTAAGTAACAGCCAAGGTAGCAAACTGAAAAGCCTTTTTTTTTGTCCTGACATGCCTCAATCAATATGTTGAAAAAGATGCTTTACGAAGCAATTAGGGTAACTTTTTACACTGTCTATTGGTGTAACACTTTTTTATTTTTATGTTAAGTATAATCAGATATCTTGTGTCTTTGTACATCTTAATAAATACTGTCTTGACTACAGGATGATATTTGAGAGCTGTGCACCCAAGGCAAGCAAGACCTAAGCAGCTCTACAGTGGAGCAACTAACAAATCATCGGTCAGAATCTATTGGTATAATGGAAAAAGACAAAGAAAAAAAAAATCAGAATTCAGGTCAAACTGGAAAGATATATTTTAAAAAGTGAAATTTGAAAAAACAAAATGAGCAGTTCACGGGGGAAGTTTTTTTTCTGGCTATGACTACGTGACACACCTTAAAAATGCAGAGATGACAGGGAGAGAATATGAAAGCAATCTGTGTGGGGAAAAACAGCTACAGAATGGGAGGGGTGTCTGTCAAACACACCAAAGGCTAGATATCCATAAAAATCCTTGTTTAGTAGTAATAATAATAATAATAAAAAAATCAACTTGTTTAAATATGAATATTATAAGTCTGCTTTCTCATGGTTAGGAAATCAAATATAGTCTCTGTGGGGGTTAAAAGGAGGGGGCGGGATGGGGGAGCCCTCCTTTCACTACAACTCCATGTCCTGGGCCTCGTCTTCTGAGAAATCAGACATGGAGCTTTCAGATGAAGAGTCGCCAGCCCCCTCCTCCTGCTCCTTCAGAGCCTCCTCTGTTGCATATTTCTGGATGTACTCTGTGGAGGAGAAAACAGAGGAGAGTGTCATCAGACAAGTGTCATCAGACATAGCCAAAACTCCCAAAGGGCAATTTTTCTGTTGCTGTTGTTAGAGAATAGAAGAAAAGGCAGTTTTTTTTCCCAGCTGTGTAATTAATTAAGAATGTAAGATATCTGGGATCAAGACCCCACAGATTTTTTAAATTAAACTGAACCTTTGATTTTCTGCTTGTACTCCTCTGGCCGGTGAAGGTACATGGCAGCTGCGTCTCCATTCAAAGGGTCGATGGGGTTTGGGTAAGCCAGCAGCTGGGGCAGGAACGACTCAAAGATGTTGGTCAGATCTGGAGAGAAAGAACAATATCAAACTTTACCTACTGAAATAAACATGTAAACAGACAATATAACCCAGGATTGTGTGAAATCTAACCAGTAATCTATCCCATTCACTTGAAAGAGAGAGTGTGTCCAAACTTGTGGTGCTGCATGTGTAATATAAAACACCTGCTTCTGTTAATCTGCCACATGAAAAGTGTTCCAGTGCACCGCTGAAGATCACAATCAATTTGCATGGATGTCAGTCACTGCTGACAATACAAAAATACACAAAGAATCTTTGGCTACAAATGTAAAATCCTCAGCCCGATAACCTCTCAGAGGCTAGAAACAGACTAATCCCTTTCACTAGCTCTCTGCTAGCAGGCCTCAGCTTTCTCTTAGTGCTGAGGCCTAGTCAGAAAACCTGCAGTTCTGCTCCCAACTCCTAGGTGTCACCACTGGACCCATTCAAATTGTGAAAACAAATACTTCCTACAGTCTATTGTACAGTATTATCATGTTTAGATGATTTAATCAGCTCCTTTTGTTTGCGTTCCTTTTGCAGAGTCATTACACACAATGTGGGGTTGATTAGCCTATTCTTTCCATGTGTTTGTCCAATCTGATTTTTCCCCCCAAATACTCCCCACAACATCTGCAGCATTTTACACAAAGGTGATACAGAAATGTGGCTCCCCAAAGGGTCTTACCTGATTTAAGAAGAATTGTGCAACCTACCTCACTTGATTATCTGAGTTCACTCAATCAGAGTTAATTTACTGAGTGAAATTACTTAACCATTATTAAAGGGCTTTCACATTTAAACCCAGAACACCATTAAAAATAAATAGGGTGGGATGCTGAAATATTTGCTAAGGGTATTACTGTAAAGCCGTTTATATTGCTCACCAGCTATCTTAGCTGTGTGGAGGGGCTGTAATGAGGTATTAATGGGGAAATGTACATGGGGAAGGGCGTGGGGACATGGAGAACAGCAGAGTGATACACAGAAAGAAGAAACAGTAAGTACAATCACTGCCATTGAGAGTATGTGAGCATGTCCCTGTCCCTCACAGCTGACTGACAATAAATCATTCCTGTCAAAGTTGAATGTGTTCTGACCTTGCTGGGTGAGGGTATTACCTCGTTAGTGTTCACTTCTCCCCCCCAGTAAGTAGATTAGGGACAATTCTGCACCACTGCTTAATGTGCCCGCATTTGCTGGCGAGGGGTCCCGGCAGCCACCTTTTTGGTGCTGATGGCACTGTGTCAAGTTCTTCACACATAATCACACAGACCCCAGTGAGGAAACTTAATATGGACACATACGACGCAGCCGAGCCACTAACCATAAAGGGCTGTCCATGTCTGGTTGATGACATCTAAGCACACTGTTCCTGACCTGGGAAACAGAGAAGAAAACAGAGTTAAAGTGGGAAGGCCAAAGGGCAGAGGGAGGGGGGGTGTTAGGGTTAGATCCTCTTAAGTCAGCATTTCTACATGTAAAACACCATAGCTAGACAACTGCATTTGTCCTTTTTTCAAATGCAGTTGAGAAATATGGCCCCAAAATGATATATCTGTTACAGTCCTCGGTATCTCATATAGCTTAGGTGGCAGGCAATTGAGGTTCTTGTCAACTTGTAAAGTTGTGAAATATCATGTGACCAAGTCAGATTTACCAGGTATTTCCATTTAAATGGTGCCCACTCATAAATATTTCACCTCTGAAAAAGCGCCTACAAGGTTTGAATCATGAAAGCCTGATATGAACACCACTGTTTGTCTTATCAGCTGACTACATATGTTTTAATCACACATCTTACAGGAGAATTAATGTTGTATCCATATATTAACAGTTTACCTTACACATTAGTGTCCATTGTATGTTGAACTGAAATGACACAACTTGTACTATAAACATGGGTATTATTAAACTTTCAAGTCTACCACTAATACTTAACCTTTGTCAGCAGTTTCCTAATGCTAGATGTTAAACTTTCTGACATTGGAAGCACCCAAATGAACCACCAGTTTCAGCCTTTGTTGAAACTGGTGTGTGACTGTGCCATTAGTGGAGTAGGCACAGGTTCAGCCTGTCCTTCCAGTCATCCTAAGGACCCACCTTCATAGGCTGCGTCCTTCAGAGGATCTTGCCTCTAAGCAGTGGATTAATGGGCACAGAGAAACAGCTTGGCCAGGTTTGTAATTTGCTTGATTTGCTGCTATGTATGTTCGCCGATTATGCTGAAAGTTTTATTTATGTTATTACATAAAACATTCATAACATAAGTTTTCTTTTTTTTATTTTATATATATATATTTCTTTGCTTTGAAGTTGCCATAAAAAAATCAACAGAGACCATTAGGAAATATTGAATGAATTCCTTAAATGTTTTTAGTTTACAATATAACAAGCCAGCTGTTTAAAACATGACATAACAGCGAGCAAACACCACTTGATGAGCTTTAAGACACAAGGCCTTCAAATGACTGTTAAGGATCCAATAATCCAATAGTCTATACTGCCATTATAGTCTCAAGTAACAAACATCCATCAAAGACAATGACAAACGGGTGAGAGAGATGAACTTACGCTTCATCAATGTTGGGATGAAAAATCTTGTTCATGAATCCTGAAAAAGAAAGTCAGAGATGAAGAGCGACTTCAAGAAATGCATTTCATACATTCAGTTATACTGCATGTGACAGTGGAGCTCCTACCTATTGATGGCGATTTGAAAGGATATTTGTCAGGAAGATCTACTCGCACCTTCCACACGCCTCCCTCATACGGCGCTGTAAGTAAAGAGAAGACAGAAAAATAATGAAAGGACTTCGTAAAAAAGATAGAGGAGAGACTTCCCGGTGGAGCGCATGAAGGATGACGCTGTGGGGTTGTGTCAATTTTCTGCACTTCTTTTCTCGTCCTCTCAGAAACTCAAAGAAAGAACACCAGCTGAGAAATGAACTACACATGCCACTTCTTCCCTCTGCCATTTTCTTTTATTTCATGCAGTAATGTATTTCTGCCCTGGAGAATTACTTTCCTCAAAATCACTTCTTATAATATGCTAACATCAAAGAGGAAGAGTGAGATATTGTGTGTGTGTGTGTGTGTGTGGTTGGGGGGTGGGATGGGGGGGGGGTGTTCTGTCCCA
This sequence comes from Scomber japonicus, assembly GCF_027409825.1. Taxonomy (NCBI): domain Eukaryota; kingdom Metazoa; phylum Chordata; class Actinopteri; order Scombriformes; family Scombridae; genus Scomber; species Scomber japonicus. Next base: position 14,545,756 of record NC_070600.1, on the reverse strand, counting down.
GAATAGCAGTGTGTAACAGGACCCCTCATGTGCTTAAACTGAACAGCACATTAATGACAAAAAAATACTCATGTTGAGGATGAACGGTAGAGAGCATGTACACACACACACACAACCAAACCATTTTATCCGGCATTGCTTCAAGGCATCACAAACAGGGTCAAATACCCACTTCCTGTCTTTGGTGATGCAAGTGGGAGCGGTTTTGAGCGAGACAGATGTTTTGCAAAAAGTGTAAGTAACAAGTACTTCCTGCTAATGAGGCGGCTTTCCCTTATACAAAATGCCTGGCTCTTCTCTTGTTTTCACACTTTGTGACCTCGGGCCTGCTCTCAATCCATTATACATTCCTGGCCCACTGTGACAAACCTCTCTTCATGTTACAAACAGGAGAATGACTGCGATTCCTTTGCTGGCTTCCCTCAGGACAACATTTATCGTCACTCCATGAACATCTTGATGCGGTCGAATTACCCATTTTAAACACTTCATCTACTTTTACGACCAGTTCTAAAAAATGCTAAGTGTTTGATTAAGGAAGGGGTGTAAATTGTAGAGCGTTCAAGATCCCAAGTGGACTACGCACAAACAAACGTTTCATAATTTGTTTCATACTTTCAGAACCTGGGAGAACACACGCACACTAGACCCTAGGGCCGCTTTCTGGGACACGATAATTAGCCCAACGAGGATTCATTCAGCAAGAAGAAAAAAAAAAAGAATCTTTTTGGCAAATCAGAAAAGAGAAACACTTACTTCCTTGTGGTCCAAAAAACTTCACTACAAATTCATTGAGTCCGCTGAGGATGGTGACTTCATGTTTGCTCTCGATGCTGTGAGACTGTTAAGGACAAGAGCTTCACATGATGACACACACACACACACACACACAAACCCTTAAATAACACATAACCTGTGGAAATTAAATGATTAATGAGTACTGAATACGATTTGGGGTCACAAACAATTAGGCTTCCTTATAATGGTTGTTTCCAGTCTGACACATCGCTACATGATCTGTTGAGAGAAAGACGACACGAGAAGAGCCTGACCTCTTCCTCCTCTGACCCGACATCATTCTTTGATATCACATAGAGTTATGAAGACTAACGAGGAATTATAGCTCCTGACACATAATGAAAACAAATCAATGGGGGAAAATTACACTTGGATCCTCTGACCCCTGCTCCAGTAACAATCGATAGCTACGAGCCAATTTGTCATGTTTAAGAAACAAAAAAGTCACAGACACACACACAGAGACAGAGACGGACACACACACAGAGACAGAGACACACACACACACACAGACACACACACACACGCGCAGAGACACAGACACAGACAGAATCATGCAGGCCTCCTTCCACCTGTCACTCTCTAATAGCCCTCTTGGACATAAAACACAAGTCCCTGTAGAGAAGAGTCTGTCTCCTTAAAGACATTCTGGAAACTCTGCACTTCTACTAGTTTATGTTACCACCCATACCAGGTTTGTGCAGGGTCCACCAAGTTTGAAAGACTCTAATACTAAACTTGTTTCACAATCATAACCAGCGAGGATGATACAGCCTGGAATCCTTTATATTTTCAGTACTTCTCAGCAGTTTGTACTAATAATTATTGCCCTTCTATGGCATTTTAGGAAACCAAATAAGTGACTTTTAAGACCTGCAGATACCCAGTATACTGCTAACACAACCCATGCAAGTGCAGGATTAAATTAAAACAAACATTATTACTGAAGTATTCAGCTTTTGATCGAATCTCCTTCTCTCTGAAATCAATCAAAACATCAGTCTTACATAAATGTAGTTCTCTTCTCTATACTGAACATTTGTGGGGATAATTGACATTAAAATCTGATTAAATTATGTTTGCATGACCAAAGTTACTCCATTAGTCCAAACAACTACATAAGCCAGTGACAGAGAGGCTTTGACAAGGTATGTCAACACGGACAAGTTACTTAATTGAGATACTCTATACTTTTCTCATTTAGCCTTATATAGTTGTGTTGAAGCCTAACTTTAATTATTAGGATATTTATGTCTGAACATTTCATTTGTAGCCTTATGCTCCACGATCTGTCATGAAACAAGCTTTCATAATTACTTGAATCTAACTTAAATCTCCCCGACTGCAGATGATCTAATTTCGCTTGTTGTTTAAATGTACATATGCTTTTCTGTCAGCTGCAGTGCAAGTAAGTGATAACACCAGACTTGCTCATCACACACATTCTTAGGGAAAAAAATGACTGATTGGCCAAATTGCTTCTAACCTGTCAGCCGAGATTTATAAAAACAGTGTTTCCTCATATGTATTAAGTTTATTACGGTTAGCAGAGAATATAAGCACCCAGTGTTTGCCTCTACAACTCCACTTACTGACAGGATTACAGTAATAACAACCCCTGCATTACATTAGTGTATTTTTATTCATTATATCGTAATGTAATGTACACTCACTCTGATTATTTTTGATCCCTACTCTAACACAAATTCATCATAGAGAAATTATGTTTCTTTGATATGAGCAGAGGAAATAAGCACAGGAAATCAGACTGAAGCAGAGAGACACTTAAGAACAAATAATCACGTGTCGAAGAAAGAGGAAAATGATCACAAAACCAGAGAGGGAGGCAGGAACGCTATAGAGACAAGGGCACAAGAGATGGCTCAAAAATCAGTAGCAGCTGGCTTGTCAATCCTGACTGAGTGTGTATCCCATTAGCAGTAGCACTGACCCCCCAAAGGGTTAAATCAAACTAGAGGTTATTTTAAGCTCTGGTTGAGTCTGCGAAGAACAGACTGAATCCCTAACTTCGCGAGGAAATGTGTCATTGTCAGGCAGAAGAGGAACCTCTCTGTTCTGACTGTTGGCTCTCTGATGCAAAAAGTCCAAAGCTGAATGAATAACCACTAGCAGCACAACAGCAATACTTATCTAACGCATGACAGCAAAACAACAACCAGCCCCAGCGCCATAGGGAGGCTCCGGCACTTACAGAAACACTACTCCCATACTCTACTACGTTCATACATAAATGTATGTGTTGTGTCCACATTCTTCAGCTCACCCACTTCTGTCCTTCATGTAAGGACATATATGCAACTAACCAACAGTGAAACCACTCATCTGTGTGAGTTAATGTGCGCACGGCTACATGAAAAAAGGGCAGCGTTGCCGAGTAGGGGGGCGGGGGGATGGTATGGACTGTGGGTGTCATGTTATGGAAGACGGCAGTGAGGCAGGGTGGGGGAAAAGCTATTAATGGGGTTTAATCAACCCTGATTATGCAGCAGGCTAATAGACATTGACTGTAGTGACTGAGATGCAAGAGAAGAGAGTTGGTCCTACTGTGAGACCTTCGAGACATTTAGTTGACACACATGTGGACATGTTTACAGGACACCGATATTAGTTTACTTTACAAAAACACCAAAATTACCAGCAAGCAGATGGTCGAGTTCTTAGTGATCTGTAAATACTCATGTGACCATAGTGAGAACATGTGAGAGGAGGACGAGGAGGTAGGTAAACGGAGCGGCTCATGTTGCAGCACAGACTGACTTCTCACATTCTGTTACACTCACATGATGATGATGTGAACGAGCAAGTTACACACAGAAAAAAAAAAAGAAAGAAAAAAAGAAATCACATGTAAGCAAATTGGAGTGCAGTCACAAATAACTGTATGCGTGGTTTGAACAGTAAACGTGGCAGCAACAACCACAAAAGACACAAAGATACTGAAGTCTTTCTATCTGTGTCTTTAGTGATCCCAAAAAGTATGAATTCATTTTTAAGGGTTTCGTGCAATCTTCTATGTCATTATGACACAACGGTCTAACCCGCTGGCCTCCCGTTTCTTACAGAGCAGCCCCAAAGCTCCAAGCACTCATTCCTTCCACCCGGTAAATAACTTCAAGACCCTGTCGACAACCACTCCTTTCCACTATGAAAGAGTTTGGCAGGTCTGTTAAAACACGAGGGAGTTCCTACTGGAGCTTGTAAACTCCCGACTGGTGGAGGATGGATTGGAGCATGGATGACAAACAGCTACTCAGCCAGCTAAACAGAGAGAAGCAGGTAAGTGGACGGTCACAAAACTGGATAGGCAGGACACATACCGATTAATTATGAGCCGCACTGTCTGTTTGTCTGTTTTTGAATAATGGTGACATGACAATTGGTTTCACCTTAGCAGGCATGAAAGGAAGACAAACAAACCAACAATGACTTGAATCTACCTATGTACTGAAAATAATTGCTAGCCTTAAGGTAGTTAATGAGCAGTCCAAATACAATAAATAGGATAAGACATTTGGCATCTTATGTATATTAATGTGCATGTAGACACACTCATTGCTATCCAAACAAGATTCACAGGTTCAGCACAATTAACTAAACTACCAAAAGGCTTTTCATCAAGGCTACGTATGTACTTATTCCCCATTATCAGCATTACATGTACGTCCATCCCCCCACCTTGGATTAGTATAGATAAGTCATAATCTGTGGACAGCACCGGGTCAATATCCTTTTACACTCACATATAATCTGATACACAAAGCCCAATCAATCCAGATACATACGCAACCTCAACTCCCGAACTGTAACAGCAACACAGTCTCCTGTGTAAAAACAGCACTGTGTCACTGCCAAACTTTCTTCATACATGACGTACTACCTTTAAAGCAGCCGCTGACAGTTTAAAAACAGGGGAAAGGTCTAAAAGAGCTACTTTCAGGCTACTAATTAGCCTCAATAAAATGTTTCAAAGTTTATCCAAGTACTAAGTTCAATGATATCCTGATTTTTTAAACTTTATGAAGCACATAGAAAGGCTCAAGTGTAAAAATATGCAGTACATAGCGTTTACGGCTGTGGTCTAGACATGTCTTGTTTTCCTTCTGGTCCATTCAGGGCCTCTATCCCTGTCTGACCCAGGATCAAAATATCCCATCCTGACCAACCTCTTCCTGAGTATGGAAAACAAACATGGCGGTGAATCATAAACGGCACTCTGTTAAACAATGTGGTGTCGACTATGCTCAAGCGTCTCCCTCTTTGGAGACAGAACATGTTGATCTGGTAAAAGGGGGGGAGGCACTGACTATTTTCAAAGCACTTCCCCGCTCCTCTCATCTTTCTTTTGGAGGTGATGAAGGGAAGAAACACCCCACAATTGTCTTTCATCAGCAGGGTGATGTAATACATTTTAAAAATCCAGTATTAACAAGTAACTTTTTATTTTCTATCTTTTCTATCTTAAGTTCCAGAAAAACAAATGAATCAAAAAGCTTCAAAATGACAATATCAGCACAAAATTAACAAAACTTTTTTTCCCCTCCAATATTATACATCCTTATGTCTTGGGACATGTACTGACTCCACAGACCAGTTTAGGCTATTTAAAAACAAGCAAAAAATACTCTAACCACTTGCTGACACCTCCAGATTCAAGTGATCCTTTTAATTTGAAAGTGTACAGCTTCTGGGCAGACTGGGCTGAAATAACAGGAAAAAACATCAAATCAAAAGAATCCCTAAAACACGGGGCGGGTGCAAGGTTTCTCAATAACAGAGTGTAAACCATGCGTAATTTTTAGTTATTAATGGTACTGACCAGTGAAGAAGATTGCTCGACGTATTGTGTGAACGCAACATAAGAAGCACTACTTATGTTTCAGACTGCGAAAGCAAAGCCAAGAAGAAAGACTCTAATAGTCAGTCACCCCCCAAAAAGACAGCAGGCAAGAAGAACATAAAAAGAGAAGGTAGAATAAGGTCAGCCAACTAAACAGAGGGGCTGAGACAGTGAGAGGGAGTGAGAGAGAGCGTGAGAAGATGATGGAGAGAGCCGTTGAGGAATTAAGTAAAAGAAACATGGAAAGAACGATGCCAAAAGAGAGGCAGAGAGATAGTGATGGAGAGATAATGAGAGACAGAGTTCAGCCTGGTGAATGCTGATCCAGCCTTGCAGGCAGAATGACATCATTGCTGTGGACTGCAAGCCAGCGATGATGAGTGTGTACATTGATACAAAAGATGAAAAATATTTCTGGATACAACTACTGGACAAATCTATTAACATAATTTATTTAGGTGATAATTGAGAGTTTTGTAAGGCCAAATTCCCTGGTGGATGAAGTTAATATGTACTGTATGAATAACCACTGATGCTACAATTGACTTGATTTTTATTTTTTTTTTAGAAAATTAACCTATTTTTACACAGGTTAATATACAATTTTATACTGTGGAGTTTTATTTCCGAAGAGCAGTAAAATTAGACTTAAGAATCCAAAGTGTATGATGAGGGTTATGATGAGAATTATATAAAACTATCATCTGTGAAAAAAAAAAAGAAGTTGCTCAATGTAATGGAAATATATACTAGGATTATTGATGTGAATAACAAGGAGAGTGGGGCCAAGTTAAGAGCCTTGTGGTACACCTTCACAAATGAACTGTGACTTCAAAGGCAGCTTTTCAATGTTTGCTGTTTTGCAGTTGGTTTTAGAACAAAACAATTAAAAACTGTTTAGGGACACAGTTTGAAAGACATGCACTGCTGCACCCCCACCACAGAAGTAGAGCAATCGAGCATAGGATAGCATAACTTGTCTACTACTGTGTATGCTGACATGTAATAACCCCACTAAAACTGTCTATTGCATAATTTATCTACACATCATAAACATACTAATTATATTCCACAGATTGATGCTACAAACCAGCCTGCTACAGGAGCAAGGCAAACACTTGTGTAATCACCCTCAGACAGCTCTGTCTCACAGAGGTGAAATGCCTTGCTGCATACTGAAATTAGGTGAACTACATGCTGACAGCACAGCGTCTTTGTTTGCCTTCGGCAGTAGTGTGGCCTTGGATGGATAGATAATGTAGTGTGGGTGAGGGTGTTTTTTTATCTTAAAGTACATAGGAATTGATGTTAAGTAAAAAAAAAGAAACACTGTGAAATTCTCCAAAGAGTAACCTGTTAGTACAACTTCATTTAGATATGAGGAACTTCAAGGCAGCAACCTCTCTTTCACTTTCCGTCCCCTCAATCAAATTGCAGCGACAATGTACAGACAAATGCATTGCAGATGAAAGGCAGGAAATATATATGCTATCCTCAGGGTGTGAGCAAGGGCAGGCTTCCTTCACCAAAAGAGACAACTATAGCGTACCAAAAGAAACGCACAAGCTCAAGTTCATGGCCTGCAAGAGATCAAGAAAAGACAACTTCATTCTAAAAAAAAAAAACAAGCTCCATTTTGCAAGAATGGTGACAGAAAGCAGCTTTGTACAGCTGAAAGACAATAACGGGAACAGACAACAAAGTCTATACCAACATTACACCAACAACAAAGCTGTTCCTTCTTCCTCCCAACATGAGCTCAATGCCCACTCTGACATTGAAGTGAAAAAAAAAGAGGAAAGTTAATTTAATTATGTCACCATAGGTGTAAAATGTTTTTTCGCATGCCGTCTCTGCCAGCATTCACCTTTATCTATAGGTTTCTTCGTATTAGTGTGCAGCACTGTGTCAAGACGGATTACTGTGTGACCTCCACTACACTCAGCCGTCTGAAAACAGAGGCAGCTAGTGTAGCACGGCAACCATCCTGCCACAGAAGGCAGAGCAAGTGATAGGCAGGGTGCTGCTGCTGGGAGAGTGTGATTTAATCAGCTCAAAACCAAACAAACACAGTTCTCCCCCTGAAGCCACCACTAGCCAACCCTACTGACCCACTCCTCCACTCTTTGCCTCTCCCTCTTCCTCCCTCTCATACTGAGGCTAACGTTTTCCCTCAGCTGTTTACTTTCTTTTATTGCTCATTAAGCAAAACTCTCCCAACTCAATTTTAAGGCAGATTTGGAGCCTGACTGAATCATTCCAACTGTCAGAAACCCCCTCATACCCCGGCTCATTGACTCTGTAGATAAATAATCCTATGAATACATGTTGAGCTGAATGGGGAGTGGGGGGGGGCAAAGATTACAGCTCCCATTCAACTCCATTTACTAATACTGATACCACAATCACAAGCATCTGACAATATCAACCAAATTTTTTCCTCTTTAATATCCACTTGCTTATCACTAAACCATTAATATGAAACTTCTGTGTTTCTTGTACTGAAATGAAAAAATTACTTTAACATGTTCATCATTTGCTGCCTCGACAAATTTAATACACAATTACAGGCAACTACTGATAGTGAAACCACTAAAAGTCAACCATTAAAACCATTAAAAGTACATTGAGCTACAGTGGTTATATTTGACAAATTGCTAAAATGAGTAAAGTGGAAGAAAAAAACATTACAGAAATAGTCACCTTGATACTTATTTTCACATTTCTAAAAGAGGATGTCTTGCTTAATTTGAGTTCAGCTGAAAAACAGCAAATCATCAAACCAGCTTGACAGAACTAAAAGGTCACAAATGTTGGTAGACCAGAGGTACACCAGTAATAAGGAGCTTAAACGTTTTTGCATGTTTGCTTGACGGAAATTGTGGTACCTTCTGCTCTAAGGGAATCATAAAAAGTAATGCTGCAAGTTATTCATGGCCCCCCCAAATCTGATTTAGACAAGTTCAGCAACAGCCACCGCTCCTGTGTCTGGTTTCATCACTGTCAATGTGGCCTGCTCGTTCCTGGCTCTCCTGTGAGGCAATGGGGTCCTGCCTGTCTGCGACTGCCCTGGCAGACACTGATAACTGAAAGGTGGTGTGTGTGTGTGTGTGTGTGTGTGTGTGTGTGTGTGTGTGTGTGCGTGTGGGGAGGACAGTAACAGGCCTGCGGTCTTTTGCCAGCTGTTCTCACTTCCCCTTTTTCCTACCCACACCTCACACAAGATACGAGCCATCTCCCCTCTACCTCGGTATATCAGCTTTACTAATAACCTGTGACTACAATTCACTTGTACTTGCAAACAAATTAAGCGTGTGATTGTTCTATTTGGAACCGAAACAACTCAATTAGAGACATGGGGTGACCTAATCTTCCAAAAGCTCAACTAGAATAGTTGTGATAAAGCTCACTTACGTTTACTAAATTTTAAGTGGAGGTGATCAGGACATATTGAGGTCATAGCCACTGAGTCAAAAATTTACAAGGATGACATGAGACATATTAACTTACTCTAACCTCTGCTTATCACTACAAACACACATTGGCTTTATTGATCTCTGACAATAAATTGGTTGTATGTGTGATAAACTTTAACCCCGAATAACGACAAACTTAATCATTATTGTGTCAGCTAATACTACCTCACATTTGATTTTATTGCCTGGAGAACACTTAAGGAAACTGAAAAACTAAACACTAAGAACTATGATCACATCTTATCTGCCATTATCCTGACATCTGTTCAGTTCTGAGGAGCAAAACTATGTGAGTTTAATGTTAACAGGCTGTACTTTGGACAGGTCACAGGTTTTTATGTGTTGCAAAAAAAAACTATTCTGTCTTACGGTACTGAAATATAGGTCTATGTTCAAGAATGACTTAACATCTCGAGTGTGGTGTTATTGAGCAAAACTGGGCTTAAACTGTCTGTCCTGCTGATGGAGTGCTTACTGCCAGTGTGTGCGGCCCCAGCAAAAGAAAAACCTTGCGGCAAGTTTTACATATCAATGGACACATGGCCCCATAGGCCTGACTCACTGAAATCCACATGTAAATGTCTGATTAAGTGCTGCACTCACTGAATGGGTGGATGGGAAATAAATTAGCTGGATGAATTCCTCAGTTTCATTCCTGCTTTAAAGTTCATCATGTAGAATTTGGACATATTTAAACATATATGTCATTTGAATTACGTCTGCAACAGCAAATATGACTTACTTTACAAAAAACAGATAAGCCCACATAAGACCTATACGTGTGTAACAGGTAGTCTAGTAGGTTGAATCTGCATACATTTTTTCAAGTCCTTATAGTGTTAACCTACATATGTATACCATCCATCCCTTAGGTGACAACATGCTGGGGTGTACCTTAAACCCAACAATACAATAACAGGTTTAAAAAATTACAACATAAATATAAAAGCTGTCTTTGTATTTTTGTAATTTTACTAAGCGCTGTGAAACAATACAAGTGCCTACTACTTTAAACAAAGAATTACAACAACACAAAAATACCCAGCTCAATACTTCAAAGATATTCTAATTGCTTTATACTGCAGATTTAGTTTCGGTAAGATACAGGCATTAGAGTACTATGCTAGCTGGTGGCTACCTCCCTGTATGAGAGCCGGAGTGGCACAATACTGCACAGGCTAAGTTCTTTGTCTTCTCTGGTGAGAGATGAGAGCCCACCCACTGCAATCTAACGTGAATCCCTCAGCTGCTCCTCCTCTCAGCCCTCCACTAAATCAACAGTCTATTTACAGCAATAACACAGAGTCTCTCTGTGTATGCACGTACATGCGAGCTACGTGCGTGCACACACACATATGATCATTAATGATCACAAAACTGAAGCGGGGGCAGGAGATACAATGACCTGAATCTGAGGAAACTGTCTAATGAGCAAATCTATTAACAGATACGACACGATTTGCTGTCGTAAAGACAAAGAAACCCCCCAAAAAACAGATGAATCCTGAATTTCACCAGCGACACGTTGAAGAAACTGCAACTTAGACAAACCTCGGTTTCAGTTTAGTGTCAAACGCAGACACATAGCTAATTTTATCTAACTGATGCAGACAAGAAACATGCAGGGGCAGATTGGCAGATAGAGGCATGTATAGGGTGTGGATAGTGTAGGTTGCACTTTATTGATAAGGCTTCTTTTGCCTCATGCATAGGCTATTTTACCTGAAGCACTAAGAAGTCAGTTAATGTAAAGACAACTGGATTCAGTGCCACAGGCCCTAATGATCAAGCATGCAGTCGGCCTATCGTCACTCCTTTGATTTTCCACATTAAAGGAGCAGTGCACGTGAACAGCAGCGGCAGGCTGAGCTCCCCAGCTCCCCAGAAAAAAAAAAACAAAAAAAAAAAAACATGCCAAACAAAGAGAGGAACTTCAGTCCATCTGTTTTTCTAAGAGAACTCAGCCATGCGTGCAGGAAGCTTCACTGTTTGCACTGTGGGATTAACAGTGAGGGCCTCCAATATCATACTGTCAGAGACGCCTCGCTCCTGTACCCCAAAAACAGGACTGTCAATCAAGGTGGGGTGCCCCCCTGACTAGACTGGGGGTGGGTAGGGGGGTGGTAAGAGGGGGTATCGTGGCAGTTTCCTTCCATTCCCAGTTTACTAAATTAATTTAGGCCCATTCATGAACAAAGAACAAGAGCAGAAGTTTAATTAGGGAATTTCTTGGAGAATGAGTGTCTTCCAAAGTTTCCCCTCTTTAGTAGCAAACAAAGCTGTTTGAAGAAGAGATGTGATGTTCTCATCCTGTTATTACATTATTTTTTTATGATGTTCCTGTCACATAATAGGAACCAGCCAAATATCAGTTCGGAAAAAGAAAAAGTTTGGTCACATGTAAAAATCCAGTCTGAGAACCACAACATACAAGTTTCTGCTTGACTGCATATAAAACTAAACCATTTGGATGTTATATATGTTAAGATGTTGTATAGCTTTCCGAGGATATAATGACACCATAGATGCCTCAGTTTAGCCTTCATAACTCCATACCATGATGGCTGCATGCACAGTAGATAGGTAGTTCCCTACATAATCTGAGTCAGTGTTTGAGCTTCTTACTACAGATTACATATTAACCTCAAGCCACAATGAACATGGACTAGAAACTGATAACTTGGCTTTAGGGGCAACAGCATGGCCAACGCTTATCAAAGCAAGGCTAAGTAGAGAGAAGAAAAAAAAAGTGGCTCAGGTAATCACTCTCTAGACATAGATTCTCCTCCAAACAGCAGCATGCATTTTGTTGTTTCCGTTAAGTTTATACCTACAGTACGTCGTATTTGCTGACAGCTATAGCACAATATGGTACTGTGGGCTTGCAAGAGAAGTTTTCTGTAATTTCCTTAACTTCTATTACACCATAACAACAAAGCACATTGTTATTTTATGGCGCAGGATCACAGGACCAGAGCGTTCCCCATTCTTGTCATGGGTTCGTCATGCTCCTATTCATTCAATCAATCTCTCAATCAGAAGCAGGCAGAAAACTGCTGGCTCCTTCCCTACAGTAAACTGCATCTAGTTGGTTCAGTCCCGCAATAATAGCGCTGAGCGCAGATTAGCTGCCTGTAGCTGTGTGACTTGGTCTGACCCAGCAGCGGGAGGTGGAGGTCACAGGGGCTCCTGTAAACGGGAAACACAAAAGGCTCTGCTGCTGATGCTGTCCGGATGTCATGTTACAAGGGCACAATGGGGCCGAAACACCAAGCGGAGAGCAGATAAAGCTCAGGATTGGTATTCCTTTTGGGGAGGGTGGAGGATGTGGTGGTGAGAAAGGCAGAGGGGAAGGAGGTGGACAGTGCCCCTATAAGCCCTCTCCCTGGCTGTGGACAGCTGAATGAAACAGACGTATTGCAGGCTAAGTGCTGATTCAACGGTTACTTCAAGGGGAAAAAAGGACCCCTGAAAAATGGATGTGACAGAAAAATCACCTTGAATAGTCATGAAACACTAAATATGACACACAAAATCATGTATCATGTAAAGATGCTTTGAGGAATTTGAGGATAAAGGATAAAGACCCATATTGACGGTTGTTGATGCCCCCCCCCCCCCCCCCCTCCATCCAACAACTCCACCACTGTGCTGAATATAATTCGTTGGTGGCCATGCTTCACAGCACTGCTATCCAATCACTTTCAGACCTTCCGGCAGCAGCTGAAAGGTTGCACAGCACAAGCTGAAATTCTCTTTGGTTTATATAAAATGTCTTCACATCTGCTATCAACAAAGTCAAGCTCAAGTCTTGGTGCTATTATAAAGATAAATACTGTCAATGGCCTCCGCAGTAACTGAAGAAGTGCAGTTTCAAAGAGCTGAACCACGCGAGGCTTACTGATTTGACCGAATTTTTCTAACTCTGCTCTTTGATGTTTAGAATCCATTAGTTAGTTTGCCTTTGCCTTTTGGGAGGGCGCCTATATGGTTTTATTTATTTATCATTTTGATCAAATTCCATGATGTTCCTGTCACAAAGTGTGTACAGCTTATCCAAGGCTTCATGAAAAATGGTTGATTTTACCAAGCTACCCATCTAGTTATATTTAAAAAAAACAAACATATAAAATAGATTTTTGTAAGTGGGAATTTCAGAAGAGACAAACAAGAGAAGAACAACACACAACAGTCTTGTTCTGGGAAAACAAATCAATAAATGTCCATGAAAAACCTGATAACCTTGCAAACATGCATCACTTTTGTAACGACAGAAAAATGATAAAAAATACACGTTTTTTCTTGACTGTGTACTAACTGTAGTACAGGTAATCCACACGTTTTCTTTTCTGTCCCATTCTCTGCATTAAAATCCATAGGCCCAGACACCACAAGAGCTTGTGGTAGCATTCACAATAGGCTTAGTCTTTTGTAATCTACCTGTGCTCAAATTCCAGCAGCTTACTGCTTGAAAGCATTTGTAAAGCGAGAGACCAGTGATGAATGCATGCAAATAATAGCACAACTACCTACACAGTGTGTGCAGTCAACCCCACACAACAAGCTGAATGTAAAGCTCTTTCAAATGACACACTCTGCTAAGACTCTTGTTCAAGTACATCATGTTCCAAATTTAACGCAACTTGTCCAGGCGCAAGGGTGAAGAGCCAGTGGCCAAAGGTTACACAGGTCACTGAAGAATAAGGCTAACCTGAGGTTTAGGACTACAGCCTGGCAAGAACTGGACAAGACACAAAAATACGATCCATCCCTGAGACGTAAACACCTCGGACTACAAGATTGAAATGGCAGGGGTGAAGGAGTAGGGGACAAATGGAAAAATTCACAGTAAAGCAACACCTTGTGCCTTCTCCATGACTATTTCATTAAATAGTTCAAAGATTTCAGACTATTGGCATGCAAACACACAGGCTGTACATTTGGCACAAAAAACAGGCTGCTATCCATCGGCTTGGCTTAGGACAAAGCTCAAAGCTTAAATCCAGTGATACTACATGCCGAGGTCATTCTGACATTCATTTTCATGAATTCCCTAATGTCCCCCGCTCTAGATTCTCAGCTCTCCTGTGGCCGCAGCAAATTAATGCGTGAGGGCTCTCAGTGTCAGCCCATAAGAAAGAAGTTGCTCCTATCTAAAAGGTGGTGCGAGTTTCAGGTTTTGGTTTCACCGGGGGGGGGCACAGGGATAGGGAGTACAGAGAAGAGGTTGTTACTGCTAGTTTTGCTCTAGGGACACAAACAGAAGGAAGGGACTTTTGCCCAAACCAGTAGCTCTGGAACCCTTCTTACCTTTAACCCAACAAGATGGCCCAGTCAGCAGTGAACCCATGTGCTGTGTCACCCTGTCAATCTTGATTCTGTAGACCTACATTTAAACACACATAACTGTCTTTCTCAATACTTGCTGAGCACTGCTCTTCCATGGTGCTGTCACACACACACACACACACACACACACACACACACACACACACACACACACACAGAGATCATTGTATGGAATTGAGCAGGTGGCATACAGCAAACCTGCTCTTGCCTGTCAGTGAAATAGCTCAAGGAGCAAAGTGTGTGTGTGTGTGTGTGTGTGTGTGTGTGTTGCAATCCATAAAAACTCTTGCTCTGTCTGCCTCACCACCACATCATAGCCTACACAGAAGTGGAGTCGAGGGGGGGGGGGGGCATTAACTTGCTCAAACAAGCACTGTTGCTAGCTAACAGACGCAACAAAATGCCTCAGGCAACAGGCCAAAAACCAAGAGAATTGTAGCTTGAGAAGAACTAGCTGACGCCTTCTTGTTGATGTGTTTTTACATATTGCAGCCAAATGTAGTTTCAATTGTATGTGCTAGAGATATTCAAACTCTAACATGATGTATGAGGCAGGCAGTGTTATGAAATATAGAATCAGTATTGCATAAATCAGACAAGATATATACACACATATATATATATATATGCAAAAACAATTAAGAATACAGTATATCATCAATTCTGTTAAAAACTTAAAAGATCAATTTGTAATGGCTTTCAAAATCTTCCTTTTGAGACAACTTCCCCTTGTTTTTGATTTATTTTGACCAGCCCATTTCTAGCCCCATATTTGACTAAGCTTTACAGCCATCCCATCAGCTGTTCTAAGTCCCTCCCTCTGGTGGTTTCCGGCTAGTAACAGGCTACCCAATCATTAAGCTGGTTTTCACTGTGCTGGGACAAAAACAAAACCACTTTTTTCATACTGTTCTTCTAGAACATTGTATGGACTGAAAAATATGTTGTTTTGGTTCATTTTTTAAAGAGCCCCCCTCTGTCAAACATAATTGAAGTTAAACAAACACATCACGACAACAAAAGTAAACATGGTGACAAAGACTTGAAAAACAGAACACCCTGAATGTTGCCTGAAAGTTCAAGAAAAATCCTCAGTGGAAAAAACGGACTGCTGCCTCATGACACCTGCTCTGCTACTAAACAAGCAGCTGCCACGATTACGTCCAATTCCGATATTAACAAAACAACCCAACTATAAACATTTTTAAATGACACAAGTTTAGCCTGCCATGTATCTGCCTGCAGACACTGAAGTACAGTGAGACACAGATCAGGTGGCCATTTTGATGTTGAAATTAACCAACAAGACTAGCCAGCTCAGCTCAAGCAGCGTTCACAAGGTAACATTTCAAGTGACAGATGCAATCACACAATTTTGGGGGAAAACCATTAGTAGGGTTACAAAGCAAAGCTAATTAGACCCAGAAAGCTACACATGCTGCGATAACGTCAACGCAATTACGAGTATAGAACAAAAGACATTTTGAGTTGACGTTAGCCTTACGTTATGTAAACAAGCTCCTGTGTCAACGTGTAAAAAGGCAATTTGACTTAGGTCCCATGACAACAACAGGCTGGATAAAGACACAAAAATGGCCTTAAAGGTGCTTTATCTAAGTCTACCGCTGCCAGTGGTGCAACAAGATGAAAGACATTCCTGGAAAAAGCAGAATAACGTTAGCGTCTGTTCGGGCTGTTGCAGTATTTTTTCGAAAATAGACAGCAAGCTAGACAACAAAAGATGAGTGTTACAAAAATATTGTACTGGCAAAATGGTGAAAGTACCGATCTGATTATCTAATACAGCTGTCCCGATGAGCGACTGAAGGTTCGCAGGACAGAAATAGCTAACACTTGGCTTTGCTAGCAAAATGTTGTTTACACAAAACACCAGTCATTCACAATGAAAGCTCTATCCGCGTTAGGTTACCAAGCTAAAACAAGCAGCGTTAATAAATAGGGTATGCTCATATCACATTTCCACATACATTAGGACATAGCTGACTAGCAGACAGCGATAGAGAGACTGTTGTTTATGTCCAGAAAAGGATACAGTTTCACCACATCGGTATCCATTCGCCTTTTACCCGGACTTGGAGACGACATTTTTTGCTATTTCCACCGCAGAACACCAGCGAGTAAACTGAAAGCTAGCCCCCCCTTAAACGCTAGACAGTCTAGCAAACTGTACTATCCGAAAGTTAACATTGGCTTTCAGAAATGTTCACCGCAAAATAACGTCTTCTCTGTTGAATGTCTCTCTGTCCTAATGTGCTGCTGAGCTAACGTTAGTAGACCTCTGCTGTTCACTGCCTCTCAACGCTCTGACCATGGTTCTGACAAGCTGGGATCCCTCCGCGGACAACGTCACATACGCGCGACCGAACCTCTTTGTAGTCTATTTAGAATATTTGTAGTTTTGTAACTTTGGTTTCATGTTGGGAAGCAAATTGTTGTTTTCCATTGAAGTTGTTAGTAAGTAAATACTGAAATGGTAAGACCCGGAATAAATGTTCATATGAAGATAGTTTTTCAAGTTTCAGTTTGTGTAATTAGGAGGAAAATCCCTCACTGCTACACTTGCTGTCTTGATGTTATGATATACAGTCCCCAGTCACTTCATGAGGTACACCTGTGTAATCTAAATCAAACCCAATACAACAGCTCTGCCATAAATTCTACTGTTTTGAAGTTTATACATTTTCAGTTTTTGTTAACATTGTCAAAAAAGTGATAATTCTAATTAATGTTCGTTACTGAGGTTGTGTACTGGTCACAAGTATATGTTAATGGAGTGGACAACATATTAGGAACACCGGTCAATATAATGCACCCTAATACTCTACCATCACCCACTATGACCTCAATAATAAACAAAGTAGAATTATATTACCTTCTTGACAATGTCAACAACATGTATGAGCTTCAAAAATGTAGAATCTATAGCAGAGCTGTTGTATTGGTTTGCATACCCAATGAGGAGAGGCCAGTGAGTGTATACCTCAAAATGTCTGACCACAGCTGGAAACAATTTAAAGATGATCTCAATCATACAGTGAGAGACACTCCCACATGTAGATCATAGACTCTTTTTGGGGAGAATTATCTGAAATCATTCATGGTGTTACATAGCTAAATAATAGGCCTTAGAAATATACAGTATTAAGGAAAATATTTTGGGCAAAATCAAGACAATGTTGACATTACCTGGCTTCCCCCTGGCCCTCACTAATGATGAAGTCATAAGGCTGCCTTAAGTATTGAAAACTTATAAATGCAGAGAGTCTGGGTCACTGTGTAAGATGTAACAGTGGGTAGTAAAACATTTACAACAGCCATGCCTTGGACTATATTTACAATACAATAATGTCATTCATATCCAATACATCTTTTCTTTATTTCTTATTTAAAATGCATAAGGGGAACAACATGCAATGTCAAAGAAATTTTCAGAAGAGCATTTTATTAAACCTCCTAAAGGAAATTCTGCAGAGATAAAAGCACATGCAGGATAGTGAGGACTGCATCAACAATGAGATGTCACAGGAAGGCAGAAAGGAAGTACAGGCAATCCTGAATCTAATTGAAAACATGTTTGACGTTCATGGCACAGGGTTCTATCTGCCTGCATTAATCAGGATTTCAGCACTATCTCCTAACTGAATGAAAAACATTTCACTACTCCAAAAGGAATAGGTTCTTTTCAAAAGAGAACTTGTAATCACACATCTTTTTAAGCAACACAGTACACATACAAAAAAGGACTTCCTCACAGTTTGTTAATTTGAGGTTAATGTTTACCACTCCAAATGACTCAACATACATTGAAGGTAAACACTGCCTTTCCAGTGTCGAGCCATTTGGCACGTACTCAGCATCACGGATTCCTTGTTTCGTTTTCCACAGGAAACCGGATCTTCATGATGTCATGAAGTCTACCAAAGAAGACTTCATGTGAGGTTAATAGAAGATGCCTTGCTTGTGACCAATTCTTACACAGAGATGTGTTCTATATCATGACACGTTACCAAGGCCTTAAAAGTTGCACATCCCATTATTCATGTAGCAGAATTCATGTGTTTAAAAGCTACACAGGCATCCTTCACATATTTCACTGTTCACAGACAAGACACTCATCCATTTGTCTAAAGACACTCAAATTTTCCTCCAGAGACAACTTTACTGGCTGGCATATACATTGATATGATAGGACACTCCTGTCACTGGTACTACAAACTCTGTACCACAAAAAGAGGGCAGGTCAGTTCATCAATCCAGTGTTGCGATGCTGTTTGGATGGAAACAATCTACTGAGATGGAGAGGAGGATACCTGCCACTGACGGAATATAGCGAACACCCTTTTAGACTTGTCACGAGGGCCCTAGGGGGAAAGAGAGAAAGAGAAATGTCAGATAGTATTAGAAGGAGGTTGCGCTTCAACAATTGGATTCTTAGTGGAGTGCTAAACCCAAAATCTAGTAACCAAATGACTAAAAATGTAAAAGAAAAAAAAAGGCCTTCGTCAGAGACTTGCCTGGGCTGGACTGTCCCCCACTGTATTAGAGTTCTTCTTCATGGGAATGAGGAGGTTGAGAGCAGCCTTCCAGCCCTGCTGATGAAGTGAAGAAACCCCATCAAAAAAGGGGATGGCCCCTGGATCCAAGTTTTCCTTTCCTGCTATGATCCAGGGACACCAGTCTCTGTGCTGGGCAAGGGGGTCAAATGCATTCTTGTGCAGAAGCCCATCCTAAAACAGAGAAGTAGGTAGCAAATTTTAAACCAAGACATGATGCAAAACTCAATTTGTAGGTGAATTCAGGTTAAATTAAATAAATATTAAATCCAGTTTTCCTTAACAATTCTTCAATTAATGGTAGTTTTGTTGCTCAGTTGCATCGTACTGTATTTTGTGATACCGTCTAAGTTTCAACAGAATATGCACCTCTTTCATTACAACTCCTTTAGGTCTCATTTCTGGTGTTCTTCTGAAACTTTACTTCAGCCTTTCTCTCACACATTAGATTAGCTTTAATTTCTTCCTCCTCTATCTAACCTTCTGCAACTACAGCACGATCTGTCAGGTAAGACCAACGTTGCATGACAGAAATAGTGATTTTAATACAATGAGTTTTATATAATAATTCTATGCATTACTCTCAAGGTGCTGCGTCATAGATTAGGCAATGTAAGTCATGAATGTGAACCGGAGAGATGAGATCATTAACCTTCACACTTTTGATTGTGAAAAATGAGTTGTGAAATCAGCAGTAATGTTAGCTCTTACGGGGCCACCAACTGATGAAAGGCACAGGCGTTTGGGAGGGTGTTGCAGGGTTACAGCCCCATCTCCCCCAGAATTGTCCCCTTGCCCTCGACTGCGGGTTG
This sequence comes from Scomber japonicus, assembly GCF_027409825.1. Lineage (NCBI taxonomy): Eukaryota > Metazoa > Chordata > Actinopteri > Scombriformes > Scombridae > Scomber > Scomber japonicus. The sequence continues at coordinate 14,525,889 of NC_070600.1, read as the reverse complement.
CGGCCCTCTTTCCCCTGCCCAAAGGACTTGGCTGATCTTCACTAGGGCTTGGTGAGTCTCTGCTTCGGGCACGCAGGCCCACGAGGGAGGTGTTGCCATCACCCTGTAATACAACACCAGAACCTTGTGAAAAATCAGTCTAGCAAGTTTTGAAATTCTAATTTGCAATCATTACACACAGAGTAAAGATATGCTGGTTAAAACTCTAAATATGCACATATAAACATAGCTGGGTTAGTTTAAAAGTTTTTGTTTGGTTAAAGCTTGCCTGATCAGAGCGGGTGGAGTCCTGGCTCCTGAGTTTCATGCGACATGGAGTTGTAGCGGGAGTAGGTGATGCAGACGTGGAGCGGTCCCCTTGGCCGTCGTGTGGCACAGTTGAGGCCAGACCTGTTGTTTGGGTAGAGGGGCTGTTTGGTGAGCCATCACCCTCACCTCCTGTTCCCTCCATCTGGTGGAAATTCCACAGGCCCACTTTGCGCATACAATAGGAGCACGTGAGGATGGGCAGGTTCATGGCGTGCAGAGCTGGGCTAAGATAAAGAAATTGATGATTCAGACTTCTTGATCAAATAGGAATGGTAATACATTTTATGGCATGTTTCTCTCAGCTTCTATACTGCCTCCATGTCCTTTCATTCTGTTTTTTTAATGCAGATAGTTAATCATTTTAGATACATTTGATACTGTAAATTAGCTTCCGTGCATGGCATCAATTTGTGTGTACTAGAAAACGTGACATTAAAGTATTTCGTTGTATTGAGGGGTCAAACACAGCAAAACAGGAGTTTCATCTCACCTTCCACCCCAGCCACAGAGAGAGACTATGCATGCAGCCACTTGGACAGCCAAAGGTTCAGAACATGGAGTCCCTCCCTTTCTTTTTTGTTCTTCCTCAATCAGCTGCAGTATAACACTGATAACATCCTCAGTCAATGACTGCAAGGAAAGAGTGGACATTAATTACACATGGACAGCACAACTATAAATGCAATGTCTTTTACACAATGAATCTGACAACTGTTTTCATAATCTCCTGGATGCATTGTCACAAGCCTTTACTGCAACATTAACTTTGTCCATAATGTTCAAGAGCGCAGTTTTGTTGTATCCACAAAGGCTAAGACTGTTACGCTTCCTCACCATGGATTTCAGCTGCTCAGGCTTCATAGCTGGCAGCTGCTGTGCAAGCAGACAGGCGCTCTGAAAGCGCTCTAAGAAGGCAGTAAGAAGTGCTGATGGTTCACAGGCTGGAACCAGCCAGAACCGCTCTGAAATGAGAGAAACGTCCATGTGACTTCCATGTGCAAAGTTAAAATCTTAATACAGCTGAAATTTCATTTTGTATTAAAAATATTTTTTATTAGTACATACATACTATATAAAATGTTGCTCTTACCTGGACATGGAAAGTCAGGCCAAGGACAAAACTTCTCATGCTGTGTCTGAAGCTGCCTCGATATCTCTCCAATGCGGGATTCGTCTATTTGAAAGAGGAGACGTGTGAACTTTTAGTTTAGCAACATCAGCATGACCTTGTTAACTTTAAAGTTTATTCTGGTTTTTACAGTGATATTTTGAGTAACTCACATTTTTCAAAGTCTAAAGTTGGTTGTAGTGATGCACAAAGGAAGGCCTGGCAGCTGGAGCACTTGAGCATGTCGCAGCCAACGTTGATCCAGCCATATCTGGCACACATCAGAGGGGACAGTGCGCGGGGCTTGCCTGCCCATTTCAAACAGTGTTAAACTAAGGAAAAATTCACCCAGACACGGAGCAGTATATTCTAATTCATTATATCAGAATGAAAGTGAATATGTATGCATATAACCCACATCACAAGAAATGCCTTTACAGATCAATCAGATTAGGGAGTGTAGGGTTGTGTGTGCTATAACAAGAAAAAGGATATTGAATATGATTCCACTCTTGAGAAGAAGGCTTCTTTGTTGGTTGCCTCGCAAGGTGCTTGAGTGTTGCTTTTTGCCTCGAGAACATTCAAATTTCCTTTTCCACTGAAAGTCACAAACAACAAAGAACAGATTAAGTTTCCACAGTTTGCCTGATGAATAATAAAACTTGCACATCTGGAGTGTTTGGTGCCCGCTTGGTGCAGGTTTATGATCAGGAATAATCAATCTGACCCACAAATGAATAAAACTTCAGTAACAACTTCGAGAAAAAGACAGAAAAAAAAAGAGCAGCCTCATGTCTTCCTTCATTGGAGAATAATAGAAAAGTAACGTAGTGGCATGATGCTACCGTCAAACTTTCAGGTCCCCACCCCCCTTATCTCCAACAGTGCACAAGGGGTGATAACATAACACAAAACCTGTACTGTATAGGGACAAAATAACCTTTCAATGGTATGCACACATTCCCGTTCCTGATCCACAGGCTCCCGAATCTGTGGAGACTTGTCCCCCCCTCTGACTGGAGGCGGCTAAAGTAGCAAATGCTGCGAGGCTATGCGGCTAACCAAACTAGCTCATGTGAACTTGTTCTTCGGCCCCTTTAAATCAAACGCATCGTCCAAAATAACGCACCTGTTGGCTCCGGTGCCTGTCGACGAGACCCCCTCGTTGAGAATATCGCGAACTTTCTCTGGAGATACAAGAGAAGACTTATGTTGATTTGAGTTGCCGTGACGATCCCCACGACTGCCGCCGAGAGTCGCCATGATCGGCTCTGAGGTTCCCCCGGAAAATAAACCCTGAAATCTATGGTTCCGTTTTGTAACACCCCCCTCCCCTCCTCGACCAGTACTACTGGGCGAGACCACTCTCGACTTCACTAACTTCCTTTAAATTTTCTAGATGTGCTAACAATTAAAAGCCACTCATTATCTGGAAGAACTAGTAGCCAATGTTCTTAAAAGGGACGTATTTGACAGTCACCTATCCATTCATTCATTCATTCATTCATTCATCCATTATTGGATGATGGTATAAATGCTTCAAATAAAGCAGCACATTTAAATATGAACACATTCATTTGACAGAATGTGTTACTTCATGTAAAGCTTATTTATAATAGGGCGTTGGCCAGTAAAATAAACTGCCTCACTCGACAGGATCGCCTACTTTATTTTTAAGCCACTCTACAATTACTCAATGAACTGCCATGGACACTTATGGTCCCAAAAGACACATACCCACTTTGGTGATTCTTCCTTTAATGCCACAAGCAGGTCAATTTTGTGAAATAAGCCAATCTGCCAGATGGACATTCATGGATCCCACATGATGGATCATAATCACTTTAACTTTAGTGATCCTCTGGGATTTCTTCTCGCACTAACATGGCAGGGGATGACATTAATGATTTTTTTTTAGAGTAATGTCTCATCAATGTAGGATTCAATTTGGAGCACTGATTCATGCCCACAACAACAAAATAAATGCAAATAAATGAATATGTTACAGTTACTGAGAAAAAAAATAGCTGTCATTGTAGGCTAATTAAAATACAATAAAATTAAATAAGTAATGAAAATGCTGATAATTACAAAGGGGGGACATCTGAGGTCAGACGTTTAAGATTTGAGGAGGGTTTTCCCCTCATTTTTAAAATATTTGACATATTACTGGAAAGATATATTGCTGTTTTAAATACTTTGAAAACAATAACTTTTTTAAATGTTGTAAATAAATCATGAAGTGGACCTTATTTTGAACACACGTGGGCTTAAATGGTGTTACAGCACCAATTAAGCCCATGTCACTCTTTTGACTTGTTTCATAAAATATCTTTATTTTATCTTCCAAAATCTACATAAACTAATGAATACATTTTCAAATGAGAGATAAATCTAGCTTTATAAGAAAAGATGTCTCTTATAAATCATGTCAGTATCAATGAAAAACAACTGAACTCTTTTGGTGCTTAATGGGTACACTTACACCAACAGTTTTAACATTTGTTAGAAAATTAGAAAAGTAATCAAAAAGTAATCAAATGTAATAAGTTACATTACTTTGATTAAGTAATTGAAATAGTTACATTAATTATTACATTTTAAATAGTCTACTAATGTGTAACCTATTACATTTTCAAACCTTCCTAACCCTAAAAGACAAAGTTAAAAAAAAAAAAAAGAGGGAAAAAAAAAGGTTGTAACAACCAGAATGAAAAGACAACATTTAAAACCACGTGCTTAGCAAAATTTATTTTGGTGGAGTTATGATTTAGGAATGGCAATGAAGGAGGCTTTTTTTTAAGTATGGGCGGCCTGTTTTTGATTTAATCCACTAACCCTAACCCTTACATTTAATAATTTTTAGCCAGGGTTTGTTTGCTAGTGTTAGTGATCCATAGTGTGAAAGCTGCACTTTCTATTTAACCACATGAATCATCTTTTGGAGACTTTGTCAAAAAATAAACAAGTTGTTTGTTATTGGAGACTGACACGAGTAGTCCTGCCCCCATATCTAACGACGCAATATCCGCATAACAACTCCCCTGATTGGTCAAGTGCCTCACGGCCGAGGGGAGGGTAAAATTTGTGAATGGCTTCAAACTGATTGAAACAAGGAAGGGTTTATAATGTTTTATCAGCACTTTAGCAGATGTTGTTTTTATTTGATGTGACATTCTTCAGGACTGGATTGTAACGGGGGAAACGATGTCGGACGCTGAAGGTGCTCGCAGTGCAGACCAGCTGAATAAATTCAAGAGGCTGACAGGCAGGCCGCCGCACGGTGAGACGGTAGCAGGTTGGTCAACAACATTAGCACATATGCTAACGATATATTTTTAACTTTAAACGTTGTTATTTCCCCCTGCTCAAACAAACACTGTGTGGCTGTGTAGAGCCGCTCCACACCTACTGTCACATTTACCTGCTAGGACTTTAAACGTTGCCCTTACTAGTGACATTGCTAAGTACGATGTTCAAGCTAGCAAACATCCAACAATTCAGCTTGTTTATCTTTTTCTGCAAACACAACCTAGCTAATATGTATATTAAAATGCTTCAATATACAGCTTTAGTCTTGTCTTTTGGCTGTGTAGTCAGTTTCATATGTGGCCTGACGCACATTTGCACAATTATTGATTAGTGTGTCTGCTGTTCTGAAAACACATTGTTGCCCTTTGTTAAGAGAATGATAAAGCTGTTAACTGCACCCTTTTCTTTGAGTTGGTAAGAAAGACATGTTACATTTTGACCTGGTAGTTGTACATTCAGTATTTTTCACATCCACATTTGAGACACTTCACCGTGTGTGGAAAAAGCCAGGTTGTAATACTTTGTTTGCTGGTACTGTTAGGAAAACTTTGATTTGAAGTATTTTACATTACATCTGTTGGTATTTGATTTTAAAAGTATGGTATACATTATATTTGGTACAAATCCTGGTTCTGATCTGCTTACCTTTTTTAAGTTTGTCCCAGATTCAGGCACACCTGGCGCCCAGTAATGTATGGACCACAGGTCAACTCTGGTCACTGTGACTGATGTAGACCTACTGCTGCAAGCAAATGTCTTAGTGACCCTAGATGATTGATGGCAACATCATAGACTAGTATAGCAGGGAATACTATACAACGCTCTTGTATTTTTGCTTCTCAAATTAAAAAATTACCTGAATATCATAATGGAATTGTATTTTATGAAGTATACTGACATTTCTAACAAATATTAAAAGCAAACTGATGCCCAAGCTCTTGCTGTGAGATGTTATTGAAGATCTTTAGAGTATTTTTTGTTACAGCTCAATAATTTATTTTTTAACCGAAAGATAGGTGGCCTAAAATTGGCCCATTGTCCATTCTGGACAGGCTTTTAGCTGTTTATTTGGTGAGGTTGCACTTCAAACTTTTCACAACATCTAGTTCTTGTTCCTTTTTGAGTTTGAATTCACTTATTGTGAGCCAAATGACTCAAATGCAAGCTTAAAAGTACTGAGTAGAAGTGTGCCATTGAATTGGGGTTTGATGTGACTCTGAACTATTTGATCAGGTATTTGTGACAATAATACAAAACAGTATTGTAAAGTATTGAACTTTCTTGATTTATGTGGCATTAGATTTGTATCAGTCATGTCACTAGGTTTGTCTCTGTATGCCTCCCTTCAGTGCTGTGCTTTCCCAAACCATTATAAACCCTGATTAAAAATGTATTAGTTGACTGAAGCGCGAGAGTTGAGTTGTAGGTGGGCCTCAGTGCTATTCTTAGTACATTAAACAGAGCTACATTATTAGGCTTTTGTTTAATATGCTCTGTAGTCTGTCATCATTTATCTGCAGGTAGAAACATGCCAAACCACTTGATATCTAAAATGGTAATGTTATATTATATTATAGGCTATTTGCATAGTTTTCCTTATAAGGTGAATCTATGAGCTTTGCAGATAAAGTTGTAAATGAGAATAGATTTATTTCTCTATCAACCACCTAGTTTGGGCCCCATTCTATATACAGTGTGATGAAAAGGACAGGTCTATCGCTGAAGTATCATTAAAAGTTTGTACAGCTTGTTGTATCCAAGTAGATGCATCTATTTTGAGATCTAACTGGGTGTGAAGACAATGTACAAAAAATGCTATAGCAGTATTAGATCTGTCACTAGGGCAGTGACTTGATTAAGTCCATGCCAGACCAGGTGGCGATGTGTAATCCTAGCTACCTGTTGGATAACTTTTCAACTTTAATTTGATGACTGTCACACAAGGCTCACTGTCACTGCTAGATAATCTTGGGGCTGTCTTTATCAAGTTTGCATGTTTAGAGTAGATTTCCTCTCACAGTAAGTACAGAGTCATGCAGGGACACACAAGACTGTTCATCGCAAAAAATGTGAACATGGACATGTTTTTGTTTTTGTGTTAGGTCTTTGATTGACTGGTGTGTCATGTGTTATCCCTCTGACTGCTCTCTGTGAGGCCTTCCTGGGATTCTAATGTTGTGAGAAGCCAGTTCAGTCAGATTTTCATAGTAAAAAACCCCAGAGATGACTAAGTTAACACTATCTTGTGTTTTGACTTACTTTGTGTGGCCAGTGATAACGCTTTCTCTTGTTGGTCCAATATTTTATCTGTCCAGCATCCCTGACACTCATCTGATGAAGCTTTGTGCCTTCTTTTCCAGGTCATCGTAATCCCCCTGCACGCAGCGGACATCGCTGTGTTGCTGACAACACTAACCTGTATGTGTTTGGAGGATACAACCCTGACTACGATGAGTCCGGTGGCTCAGAGAATGAAGACTATCCACTGTTCAGGGAGCTTTGGAGGTACCACTTCGCCACAGGCTGCTGGCAGCAGATTCGAACAGAGGGCTACATGCCCACAGAGCTGGCATCTATGTCAGGTGAAACATTGTATATCTAATCGTTTTAACACTTAATTGTACTTGCACTTCATTTATATTTTATGCATAAAATATATTGTACTGTTTTCTATGCATGTAAATTGAGTTTGGTGTTTGTTCTTATTTAGCTGTTTTGCACGGGAACAACCTCCTAGTGTTTGGCGGCACTGGGATCCCATTTGGTGAAAATAATGGTAACGACGTTCACGTTTGTAATGTGAAGTACAAGCGATGGTCTCTGCTCAACTGTCGGGGGAAGAAGCCCAACAGAATCTATGGACAGGTACCCTCAAAAAATGAAACCTTAGCATGTGTCAGGACTACATACTAAGTCTAGGTTGTAATGTTGATGGATGTAAAAACTTGACTAAGCTGCAATCTTCCCAACTCCAGGCGATGGTCATTATAAATGGCTTCCTCTACGTATTTGGAGGGACAACGGGTTACATATACAGCACAGACCTGCACAGGCTGGACCTGACCACCAGGGAGTGGATCCACCTCAAGCCCAACAACCCTCCTGATGACCTGCCTGAGGAACGGTAAGGTGTCATATCATATCATATCTGAATTTGTTGTAGATCTAACAGATCCGTGGATCTTGTGTTGTAAAAACCCTTGACACACTGTGCTGTTGCATGTGTCACAGGTACAGACATGAAATAGCACATGACGGACAGAGGATCTACATTCTGGGAGGAGGAACTTCCTGGACATCATACCCTCTGGACAAGGTACTACAACACTGTGGACTCACCAAACACATTTGAATTAATCATCAAAACTGTGCCAGTCACATTTCAAAGTCTGAAATGTTTCAAGGATGCCTCTTTGAACACCTCAGTTTTATTTTTCATGACAGCTGAAGCAAAAGCTGATCTAAATATGGATTTTTCCTCCTTAGCACACCTTAGCTTAGGTAGATCAAAGGGAATATTTGAAAGGGAACATCATTTCCTGCAGTGATTTTACAAATGTAGAGTTAAAAAAAGATCTGCACACTGCTGATAATACTTATACATTTACACACAAATGTGTACATTATGCAATAAATGTCGAAAAGGTGACAATACAGTTATTTAAGTCATCAGACCATCATCAGTGGCTAATTTCTTCCACAAAATTGGTCACAGTCTTGACAACATACACATCTCCTATGTCTCAATTTAAATAGTTAATTACAATTTTTAAATCACTATTCTTTTTGCATGCAATCCGCCTTAATATTTCATTAAAACAGTCAATTAGATTCATGACAAATACTGTCTGTGTGTGTTGTGATTTTTTAAATAGATACATGCATACAATCTGGAGACCAATTCCTGGGAGGAGATTACAACTAAACCTCATGACAAAATAGGTCTGTATCCTGCAGCTCATTATGAGTTAAATATCTGTATTACTTCCTGTGCAAGTCATTCTAAAACACCTATGACTTTGACAGGATATCCTGCTCCAAGGAGATGCCATAGCTGCGTGCAAATTAGAAACGGTAAGCATTTATTTACAGTGTATGTCACATTCCCATATGTTAAACCTTCATTATTTAGTTGATTTCAATCTGACTCCTAGACAGCAAAGATCTATAGTATCAAGTATGTATTATCTGACCATTCATTTCTCTCTGTTGTAGATGTATTTATTTGTGGAGGCTACAACGGGGAGTTGATATTAGCTGATCTGTGGAAGATTAACCTGCAGACTTTCCAGTGGAGTAAACTACCAGCGGTGATGCCCGAGCCCGCCTACTTCCACTGTGCTGCTGTCACCCCAGTTAGTACAACGTTACCTTCTTTAGTCACTCGACAGGTTCAGGGGAAATGTTTATCTATAAAATACATTTACAAAGCATATTAATATACCTTTTTAAGATCATACTACAGCCCACTTCCCTTATTAGTTTTGTTGACACAGAGGATTTTTATCATTTTATTCTACTGCAATGGTACCAATATTTTCTACCTCTTGCTTGGGTAGTTATGACCTACAAAGTGCTCAATTTTCCTTGCCCAAGACACCCGTAGAAGAATCAGTCAATTGAAGGCACAATGAGGCATAGAAAAAAAAACAGAGAATGGTGGAATAAAAAAATGGCACTTTTACACTGTTCATTTCTGAAGCAATTTGTATGATCTGTATATGTCTCTCTAACCTTCCCTAGGCTGGCTGCATGTACATTCATGGTGGTGTAGTGAACATCCACGAGAACAAGAGAACTGGCTCTCTGTTTAAGATCTGGCTGGCGGTGCCCAGTCTGCTGGAGCTGTGCTGGGAGAGGCTCCTCAAGGCCTTTCCCCACCTGACATCACTCCCCACCATGCAGCTGCTCAACCTGGGCCTCACACAGGAACTCATTGAACGTTTGAAATAGGCCACACAGTGGAGCACAGACAGATGAATGGATGGAAAGGGCTGGGTTTGGGAACGGGAGGAGATGAGGTCTGACAGAGCACAGAATTGAATTCACAGAAAAATTCTCGGGAAAATGCCCTCCCCCCACCCCACCCCGCCTAACGTAGCCCCGCCTTAAAACCAAAAACAATGGGATGCCTTTTTGTTGTTTTAGTCTTTATTTTTTTGCAGTTAGAGTTCTGACACATACAGAAAACAAATGCGGGATGTTTTATGGATTTTACTCAACGCTTCTCCCCCCTCCGCCACCATTGTTCCTTACATGTTGCCTTTGTGTCAAACTAAGTATGAAGTCAGCTTCTCGCCCTTGTGACAGCTGGAAATACTTTATTTTGCCATGTCATGTTTTCAAAGACTCCCTTCTCCCATTTTTAAAAAAAAAAATAGCCTTCTTCACTACTTTTAAGAATTCTGTGCAAAGGAAGACTGCATGCATATTTATTTGAAGGACGAACAGTTTTCTTGGGATATTCTCATCACCTGTTGTTGCTGTTTGCACACTTTGTCTTGCATATTTGTCAGCATTTAATTTTTTTTAAAAACAGATCCCATAAGCGACGATAACCATAGTGATGGTTTTAGTCTACACAAGTGGCAGACATTGTTTTTTGCTGAAGGGTAGTACCAGTGTTTTTGCACATTTTTTGCCAATTTACTACAAATCACATCATTTAAATCATTGCTGACCATTTGTTTCATGGTATAAAAAATCTACTTCCAGAAGCTTGAAATTTGAGTTTGGTAGTCGAGTTTTAGTTTGTCTGGCTTTTATTTATTGTTGAAGTTGCATTATCCTTAGATTACATAAATAAAAGTAGACATGGTGTTAACTTTTAGGAATGACCTATTTTAAGTTGTTTTCATGCCAAATTAATGGAAACCAGTGTCTGCCTGAAGCAAAGGAAAAACTAAATGTGATTTGTGGTGAATTGACTCAAACATACACAAATACTGTATGCCCTCTATTGATGTGAAAGAAATGTTAAATGCTGATTTTGCCTGTGTCTGAGCCTTTGTATTTCCTGTACTTGCCATCATACATTATGTTACAGCCTAGTCTTGAGAATTCTCTGCAAAAAAAACCCAAGGAAGGTGGGTATCCTCAAAGATCAAAATGTTTTCTAAAAAGTAATAATTTCACATCCATCCTGTTTGCTCACAGTTTTCATTTGTAAACCAAACCATGCAACATATCACTGTGAATTTGGTGCTCTTTAAAAATTAATTTAAAAATGCTTTTATTCGAATAAAGACTTAATTCTGTTCAGACTTTTACTCCCTCTCTGTTGATGACATTGAAATCGTTTTGCACGGGGAGTTGCTTCAGTAGCAGGCTCACACAAACATACTGCAGTGCCTTTTTCAAACTTTTAATGCGGTTAAAGAAATATAGGCAAAAACTAATAATCGTTGCATGTTTAGACAGTAAAGGTTGAAAATTGTGTTTCCAAGCAAGTGAGCATTTTAATCACTTTGAACAATCCAGCCATTACATATAACTCATGTTGGTGGCAAAAATTGCAATTTTGTATCCTGTTTCAAGGATGCAGAAACTATGTATTTTGTTCCTGTGAGCAGCCAGACAGAGTAGATTCAGGACAGGGTTCAACATAGTGAGCCTTTTTGGTATTAACCCTAAAAGCACTTACTCAACATGTCAAGGTGATGTGTTGAATAAAGGTTGTCTTTTAACGAAAGAATTTAACTGATGCCAAATAATGTTGCACTTAAACTGGGTTATGATGACAGCTTAGGTGAAACCTTATACTTGTGGTTTAGATTAGCTGTTGTCTGATGGTTTGATGCTTCCCACAAATGCATGGATTTGCCTGCACTTCTTTACCTTACCCCTTTTTGTTCTGCATAACAAACTACTTGGTGCATGATGCCATCACCTGCTTTTTATATCAACGTCATCAAACCTTTACTTTGCAACGTAGTTTTAAAAAGGTGACAACTAAAATGTTGTACAATAGGCTTGTGTGAATGTTGTGTTGGAGTTCTGTCAATAAAGTATTCTGTAAATAGTTCTCCGTTCCCCTTTTTCCTTTGCTCGACTAATAGTCTAGCATGACACATAACAAAAGGAAAATTAAATGAGTTTGATTCTGTTTTAAAATGACTACTGCATGAAATGTGCTGCATACAAGAACTACTGGATTGCTGTTTCCATTTTTCCTGTCAGGATGATAATACCACGCATGCTTTTTGACATTGTGAGTATTAGAAAATGTGCCAACATGCTGACAATGAACATGACAGAGTATGTAGCAGCAATGAAAAGTCAAATCTAAATCATGGTGGTGTACATAAAGTGCAACATTGGTTAAGAGATTGGCCTTATCTGACATACAGTTTGTAAATTGATGCATTTATTAAGTCTAATATTAACTACATATTACAGTGACTCACAGACAAAAATAAATAGCACAATGTTACATACAAGTGCAAGAGAGTAATTTTAAAGATCACCAAAGTTTTACTTTGAACTGTGAAACCATTTTCAAGCACACAAAACACCATTCAGCATCAATATTTACAGCTCCACTGTGGCATTTCTAATCTCAATCCAGTTGTTCTGTATTCCCATTTGTGACAATGATACTGTACAACACGCAACGGTGATGGTGCAGGATTTGTGTATTTGTAAGGCAGCATCAGGTTTTGGAGCTTTGTGATTTTTCTTGACAAGCAGATCAACAAGAACGTGGCGGTGGAGCGAAGTAGTAAAGCGACAAAAGGATGAGGTAAACCACCACTAGAGCAGTGCCTGCAAACAAAACACAATGATTATATACAGAAATTTACATGTGAATTCACACTTTACCATTTTTTCTAGTAGGACACTATCAGCCCGACTAATAAGGTTTTAGAGGGATAAACATACATTTGACTGGTTTTGGGCGTGATAATGCCCTTTACTGCAGAGAAGATATCTTTTTAGTTATGACTTACCCTGAAAATAGTCACATTTTCCATCCATGAAGATGTAGTTGACCAGAATGACACTGAAGATGCTGGCCCAGAGATGAATGTCACTGAACACAAGAACGAATCCAACATCCTGAAGAAAAAAAGTTTGCATAAAGTCATGATGTAAAACAATTTCATTACACAAGAAGAGAAAGTCTACAAAAACTGAGCAAACCTTTCTTACTTACATAGAATGCATTGAAGAGGATGAGCAGTGGAATTTGAATCATACAGACCTGCACAGCTATACAACTGCCCACTTCAAGACTGCAAACAGGAAAAATCTTCAAGTTGACAAAACCTCAATTCATCCTATATATCAATTTATGTTAAAACACTTCATGAATTTTAAAGCTGTTCTTAAGATGCAATTCCTCACATATTTATAATTGTGCAAAATTAAGGCCATTAAGTGCCACCACATGAAGGTAGTTCATCACAGTGAGTTTAAATTATACTATGACAGAACAGTGTGCTTGTACCTCAGGCTGATATTGTTCTGCACTGCAAACAGGATCCCATTGACAATCTCAGGAAGCTCAGGCACCATAGCCAATACTGTGACACCGATGAAGTACTGTGTGAAAGGAGGATAGCAGTAGGTACAAAGAAACATGCAGACAAAGACATGAAAAAGCCCAAAATAATTGATGAACATGAGACTAGCGCCCCTAGGTGTTTTGTCACTTTAGCTCTTTATTTTTCAGGTACATTGAGGCTCTATGAAGGACTGCATTTCCATCAAGGCAGTCCATTTTAACTTGAATTCATCTGAAACTAAGTGTGAATCTGAGAGGCATTTTCGCTTCCCGTTTAAAAACGAAGTCTTTTGAATACCTGGGAGACGGAGGAGTTTTTCAGAATTGGCTCGATGTTCTCAGTGCTGAGGTCAGCGCAGCAGGCCATCAGCACTGTGGCAACAATCAGCACTCCAAGAGCCCTCCAACGGGACCAGTGGACTACATGATGACCTGCTGGGAAGAAACACTTTAAGCTGACCAGCAAGGACAAATTTACTATTTATGACATACCTTCTCTGCTGAGGGAAGTTTTTCTCCCCTTTCATATATGTCAGGATCAAACTTCTCACTATGCTGCAGAGTAGTGGCATGCACAGGCTCGACTTTACCTCAGTATGTTCCTTCTGTGACTCACATGCACAAACAAGTTAGTAAGGCAGGCAACAGGCAGTCCGTGCTTCAAGTTAATATCTCGTTCCTCCACCCAAATGATTCAAAGGAACACTACATGCATACCACACACCTGTTGCAACGTGGCTGGTGTCAATGGTGGTGACATTAACACTCGACTTGGCAGGTGGAAGGCCCGTGGGAAGCTCACCAGTGGGGTGGTAGGTGCTGGTACCCTCTTTAGCGTACTGACCATGTGCATGGCCCCCTTGGCCATCACTGATATGGATATCATAGATGTGGGAGTGGGTTTTCAGTGTGAAGATGAGGCCTATCAGGTATGCAGCCGGTAGCAGCACAGAAATAGTGTACACCAGGGCTCTGGAATGACATTTTTAAAAATCACATGATTAGTCAGGACACTATTTTACTATCCTTTGATGTATTTTACTGACCTAAAAAAATCACATGTGTAACACCTGGACTTACTCAATATGGGACAGAATCAAATGTGGGTCAGTTTGACTCTGTTAAGAACAAAAAATCAAGGTGAAAATTAAAACTATACAAGCAAGTTTTAAATATGATCTAAAATAAGGTTCAGACAACAGCAATTAAAAATGTTTCCGTGTAAAAACCTCTGAATTTAGCAGCTGTGGGACCCATAAAGATTTAATTCTTCATGGTGGGAGCATCTAAAATCTGTTAATACAAACATTAAAGCCATGGAGCACAGAGAAAGCACTGCCTGATATGAATTACACATTGGCCCCTTTGAATTAGAATTAGTGATAGTGGTCTTCAGCTTGCTCAAAGCTGCTTTGTTGCTTACTCTATGCTCTGCAAGCACATTGCCACACATGTAAGTGGAAGAAGCTGCCCACCGTGTCATAGTGACAATCCTTGCAGACGAAGGGTACGCTGGTATTGCCTGGAATATTGGTGCAGCTCTCACATACCAGATTACCAAAGGTCTTTGAGAAGAGCGTGGGAGCAAACACACCTGGGGACAATATAACATTAAGTTTAGAGCTTTATGAATTTGACAGTGTTATTGTTTAAGAAAATGTTGCAATACATACCTCCTATTGATATGAAGAGCAAAGCTGAGCTAACTCCGGCTGAACGACTGTTAAATCGTTGCTCTCTGTGTCTTATGCCCCCAATTATCATGCAGATACCCTGTGCAGTTGACACAGACAACAAGAGGTAGGTGCATTAATATGAGCACCATTTCCGACTTGAATCTCATAGTGAAAACTGAACATTCGAGATCAGCGTCTGGCTCTCTGCTCCTGCAGCCACAACACATCAGGAAACAAGCATTCAGAGAAAACACACAACTCTGGGAATAACATGAAAACTCACATACAGAAATAATTATAATGCTGCACTGTGAACTGATGCGTTCACATGCTCTTCTCAGACACTCACAGGTATGAACAGTATACAACCCAGCAAGGTCCCGGTGAGGGCCGCTTTGACAATTTCTTCATAACATTTGGTGCCAGCACGTTGTCCCTGCAGCAGTGCTGTGATGTAGAACGTCATCTCTGTGATGGAGCCAAAAGTTGCATTTACCACCGCTCCCACTGCAAAGTTACTCTGTGCAGAAAAACTGTGGGGACATATACAGTTATTGATAAAACATGCATTTATTTTATCTTTCAAAATACAATTTAATGTATTTTCCAGAATGTCTCCTTTTGTATTAACACAAGTGTGTATTCTGTGGGAATACAAGTGGGAATTCTGTCCGTAAATTCTAATTTCATTATCATTACTGACCAATGACACAAATGCTAATAAAATGTACCTGGCTATGCCCATGCCAATGTAGTAGGACAGAGGAATGATGGAGGTGATGGCCATGGCAAACTTTGTTTCTGCACTGAGGTAATTGTGTTCGTGGTCAGTATAGCCGATAATAAGAGTCATTAATACCAAGGGAAGCAGGTCTGCAGGGAACATAGATTTAAGGAGAACAAATGAACAGACAGTGGACTGCTGGTTACTGCAGTAGCTTCAGGTGATTGCACAGATTGCATAAGAAGCTACCATTCCAAACTGGAAATGATAGATGTGATGAATGTATACATTTTATATTTTTGATATATAATTAGACTAGAGCTTTTTGCTTTATAGCTCTTTGTAATGTTCATGCCCATAACTCCAACAACATAAAAAGGATACTGAGAGCAAAAATGTTGATTCCTTGGATAGTGTATTTGTAGTAATACACATTGAGAGCTTGGTAACAGCACAAGATTACTCTGGTCTCACAGCCACGCGTCTGCAAAAGACAACATAAAAATAAAATAATGACCTGGTTACTCTGGTCATTTTCATGAGGAACTATTTTCAATCAAAGTCCAAATAAAACTGTCCACACTATTAGAGCCGGATATCTCAAAACCTTTGAAAATAGTAAGAACTATGTTTTGTAAATTGTCTGAACTGACCCTTTAGGGAAAAAGTCATAGAGGATACATTAATCAGAATGACCATTTACACACTGCAAGTTAGAGCCATTAGTCACATGAACAAATGGAGCACTTCAGATAAACACCGCCATAGCTAATACCATAACTAATAAGGAGGCAATAAAAATTATGTAGTATTAAAAAACTTGTGGTTGGTGTTTTCGACAAGCATGACCAGTAAGGGAAAGGAAAGGGAAAAAAATGCTTTTCCTCCATATTTTGACATTTACAAAACATTTCTGTCATTTCACAAAATTTCCCTGTACCTTTTCTAGTGTGTGTATCTGAACATCCTCTGGTGCCATGAGCAGAACAATGCTCAGCGTGCGAGCATTCATCTTGGATACAGGAATGGTGAAGACCAGCAGCCAGGAGAGTGCACAGGCCAGGGCATGGACCATAGCCAGGACAGGATAGCCCAGTAACAGCCAAATAAAAGTGCTTATGCGACACTATAGAGAAGGAGAGTAACCAGGAACAACAGGACACAGCACACAGGTATACACATGAAATCATTCATAACAAATACTGATAATACAAATATATAGTATAAATATGACTACACTTTTGCATTGCAGTAAGTGATTGAATGATTCTCATTTCCTCACCCAGTGCTTTGAAATATTTCTGGCTGGTAGCTCTGGGACAGGGATCTCAACAGGGATGGGGGAAGACATCAGAAGGGGCGCACAGTCCTTATTCCTGACAAGATCGTTATTGTCTTCAGAGTCCCTCTCTTCAGGTATTACCTCACATTTTGGGGGCTTCACAATGGATCTCTTCACTACGTCACCAGCCTGAAAAAAAAAACAGATGACATGATATAGAGAATATTTGCCTATTGGTGCCATCTGAAGAACATAACTTTTGGAATCTTGATACACATAACACTACAGTTAGGACACTTCAAATAATAAAAGTTTACCTTCTCTACTGACTTCCCAAATGGCCAAATGAAGTACCAAGCCATTTTTAAGCAAAGTCTGCCTAAAAAAATGAAGCAAAAAATACATTTCAGAGGAAAGACTACAACACTGAGTGGTGCGGGTGTGCACAGTACAAAATACAAACCATAAGGGGCACCGAAGATTGTAAGAAACATCAAAGGACACATGATGATGTAGATTAAAGAGACCCACCATCCAAATAAAACCACATATATTATGTTCCCAAATGAGATAATGGAGCCTAATAGAAAGACAAAATTGACATAAAAAAGTGTTATTGCTTTTCCAGAAACTGCATGCACTTTTTTACTATTAAACTGAACTGAAGAGAAAAAGACCTTGTTGAGGCTTAACGATGCTCAGATCAGAGTAGAGCTCCTTGACGATGTCTGATCTGTCTTCAATAGGCCTTTCAGTTAGATTGGCCTTCCATTTTCTGAAGCCAAACTGAAAAAAAATGTATTTCTGGATTTAAAACATGTTAAATCAACAATAAAAAATAATCAAAGTGGTAAGTCACTAATAGACATCTAAAGCACAAAGAAAATGTGAAAACCAATTGAAGGTTATAAAGATTGCCAAGAACAAAGTTTTTCATTCTTAGTCAAACATGAATATTTGAATAATTTTTAAATTTCAAATCAAGTCAAGCGTTGTTCTCAAATTCTACATTGACTGAAACTGAAAAGAAGTTTCATCAGCAGATATTGATTATGTCTAGGAGAGAAATTATTACCCTGTAGTTGTTGGCCTCCCTGTGGGCTTCCACTTCATTCTCAGCTCTGATAGTGGTCTTAGAAGCGCCTTCTTCCCAACCCTCTTCTGCATATAGTGATGGAGTTGACCGTGCTGAGGTGCCATGGCCTCCTGTGTGGGTTACAACTGTTAGTAAACTCCTCCACAAGATGTGGTTTCATCAATATCTTTGCACCTACATGATACTTGGTTGTGTGAGGCCTCACTCACCTCTATGCACAGTGAGGAAACATTTTGGTGTATACTGGCAAAAGTGGTGGGAAGAAGCATCTGGGGAAGTTGTCTCTGCTGTGCCTAGTTCTGGATGCTGCGAGCCAACACAGAGCCTATCAGTATGGGAATGTCGCCTTGGAAACCGGTGATGCTGCTCAGGATCCGCATAGTTGTCTGAATGAGAAAACATCACAGAGAACAGACTTATGGAGAACATCAAACAAGATTTTGACATGATACAAATGGAAAATTAACAATCCTGACAGTAAAGAATCAAGCCGAGGGGCCAACGCCCTCCAGCTGTCCCATATAAATCTGTGTGACTAACAAAAACCTCCTGAGAGTCATGCAGTGTCCCCTCTCCCCCGATTCTGTCCACTGCTGCTTGCCAAGACTGATCACATTATCAATGCATTGCAACAGAGCGATAACTTTGCAGATTCTCTTGCTTTGAAATTAAAAATAGAAGCATGGCGTTCATACTGAATATAGTCCAACTGCTTATGATGTGGATGAGAAACTTTTCTACTCCTGTCTTAACTGTCAGTATCTATGTCTGATAAAAGATAGACAGTACAAGTTAAAGACTTTTTAAAAAGGACTTGCACATTAAAAATGTTCCCTGAAGCCTCCTGCTAACAACTTTTCCAAAATCTTGCAGCATCTCTCCAGAACCATGTGGCATTCCCACTAAACTATGAGGGAAATGAAAGATCTTGGCCTAGGAATGAAGTACAGTATGTTGCTTCCCTGCTTATTGTTGTTGTGAGATGATGTCAAGCCGTCTTATCTTTACTGAGCGTTCTTCCTAATGAGACCAACCACCACACTAGCAGACTGAGTCAAAGGATAAACTACATTACAAATGCAAAGTTGTGATCATCCAGTAGAATGTCACATTCCCCATCTACAGGTTACCTGTCATGAAGGCACCTTTGTGACGTTTAGAGATTTATAATCATTTTTACAAACAAACAGCAATACTAATAATAGCCTATGGAGACTAGACAGCTTTCTATGGAGCTTAGATGCTAAAAAGAAAGACTATTTTAGGCGATCTCTTAAGCACTAAGTTTAGTAAAAACTGGGAGGCTCTGCTCAACAGGTGATCTTGATGAGCACCCGAAAAACTTAAACACAAAAATGCCAAGAAGCACACATACAGACTCCAGTAAACATTTTGATGGTGTGGGATTTAAAACGAAAATGGAAGGTGCGACTTCATGAAAAAAGTTTGGTCTCACCTTGGGAATCAGCCGCGGATCTCCTCCGCAGGTTCTCCACGTCACCTGTCACCACTGAAGACTTTTTGTGGGACATTTTTGTGTGTGTTGGTGGGTGTCACTCCTGCAGCTTGTCATGCACACGACGTGAGACACTTCTTTATAAAGTCTGCCTTGCCTTCAATGGGGGTTTACCCCTCACTGCAGTCAGAGTGCACTTCAAACTCCGCCCACATTCAGCACGTTTTCTTTTCTTTTTTCTTTTTTTCCCCTTTTGGTCCTGAAGTTTTATGGTACCCGTATAGCATGTCCTCATATTATTACAATGAACTGCTCCAAAACTTGCTAAACTTGTGATATAGTATGAATAAATATGCTCAACATACGTATTAACAGGAAAAAGACTTTCCTTTAATATTGTGCACCTGTGCATATTTGCTCGCGCAATGTTACTAATGTCGCCATGGAGACGACATGGAGATGGTAGTTTTCACATAGACATAATAAATATACATAATATGTCTTTATTATGTCTATGAGTTTTCACTGAACTTCCTTAAGTGTCCTTTAATCGTGGTTACCATGGAGACGGCATCTCCATCAGACTTTTTTCTTTTAATGAAAAATACTATATTTCCCTTATTCAATCAACAACACAAAGAAGCAGTCATTAAACGCACAGCAGTATTTTGTGGTACATGTTTTTGGACTTTTTCTTTATTATTGTAGGATTTTTTATATTACATATAATTTTACATGATGTCATTAATCTCTGCACTCTGCACATGTAATAATAGCACTATTCTACATCAGTCATTACAGTAAATGTTATAGACTGCATGAACATTTAGCAGGCTGCTCTTTCAACACTGATCGACTCTCAGTGATCAACCAGTTCATATTTCTTATGATGGAGACTCAACCAAACCAAATAACATCAAGGGGCAGAGATAACAGACAGATGAAGGGCATAGTACAAAACTGATATAAAACTGATACCGTGTTGTATTACCTGATAGATATAGCCTACCTCTCGCTACTTTCTCTTTATTTGCTGTAAAGTTAGTCAATGTTAAAGCATTGTGAGAAACTTTCTCCATTTGCATCTGATATTTTGAATCATAACAATAAGTCATGATCCTCCTTTACTCAATTCATTTGTTGGCTTTGTTTGTTAAAGTGAGCAGTTATTGAATGAGGCTGTAAATTGAAGGCTGCTCTTGCAATCCCGACTTCTTTCACTAGATGGCACCATTACCTAATTACTGCAAAGTGTGGGGAAAAAGCGAATTCAGGATAAAGGAAACATTGGAGAGAAATGAGTCATGGGGTGTTCTACCAGAGTCCAACACAATGGAGAATATTTTTTTAAACAAGCTATGGAGTAATTTCATCATAAAATGAGGCCTGTAGTTACAGTACAATAACTTTGTTAAAAATGATGCATACTTAGTTAAGATTTTATGTAAAAAGACGTTATGTATGTATAATGTATGTACGTATGTATCTTATGAGCTATGTGTTACTGTACATATCATAGAGGTGCGTGTGTGTGTGTGTGTGTGTGTGTGTGTGTGCGTGCGTGCGTGTCAGTGAATGCGCATCATGAGCCATGGGAAGTATCCAGTGCGCTGCATGCCGAAGGTACTGATGAAGAGGTTGAGGACTGTGGTGATGAAGACTATGATGCTTGTTACATTGTTCAGGTAGTCCAGGCGCTTATGCAGGGCAGAGTTATTCAGGTCCCGACGACCTGTGTGACACACATACATGCACAAACACATACACACACAGTAGAGAAAGAGTGAGGTTCAAACTACACTTAGTTCTGACACACTGCAGAGATACAATACCTCTAGTTGCAATGGAGAACATTTCAATGGACTCCCTTCCTTCAAACTCACATGCATGGACACACGTACAAAAAAAGGACAGTGGACATGAAACAAGCATCACTACATTTATTCAGCTTTCTGGAGGAGAATGTGTTTGTACATATTAGAGGCAAATTGCACCTCAAAATCATTTCCTTTGTCAAGCAAGTTTTGAAAATGAATTCTATAAAACAATTGGTTTTCATAATTCTACCTATTACCAAACAAGAAGGGAATACATGTAAAGTGTAAAACAGTTGGAAATATACATAATGGAACACATGCACAATTTTATAAGTGAACATTAAAGCATGTTACTGCAGCATATATAGTAATGCATATTCACAGAGATGTTGAGTTGGTTAAAGTGAGATATTTTAGTCAGATTACAGACTGATGTCAGCATTTAAACAAAACATTTCAAAGCTAGAGTAATAAATAAAATGTAATATTTGAATTGTTTGTCTCAACTTTCAACAACCTTACTTTGAATAGATGTGTTTAAGTCTGTGAACAGGTGAACTTACTGTGTAAATGCGTGCATGCATGTATAAATGTATTTTTGTATGTGTGTGTGTGTGTTTGTATGTGTGCGTGTGTCAGAAGTGGAGTCGAGCCAGCAGCCAGCGAAAGAAGCCAGTCCTCTTGGATCCGAAGAAGCTGATGAAGAAGTTAATCACCGTGGTGACAAAGATGACACCTGTAGCAAGGTTGTTCAGGTAGTCGAGTCGTTTCTGATTGGACACCACGTTCAGGTCCCTGCGGGCTACAACACACAGACACACACACACACACACACACACACACACACACACACACACACACACACACACACATGGACAGACACACAAACATATATATATTTCAAACATTTCAAACACACCCAATCACACAAACACATTTGATGCATACACACTCACATGCATATATGCACATATGTATTTGAAACACTAAAAACGTAATTCACATGCAGTTCAGTCACACTCCCTCAAGCCTCTGTCTTGTTAATGTGACATTTTGGCTGTACTTTTACTAACAAAGTTGTTCTTGCATTTGTATTAAAAATTCCACTTGAATCCCTTCCCTCAAATCAAGTATTTAGTGAAGGGATTCAGCAATAATTTGATAATAATTAAACTAAATTAGCACAGTTTGGATAGTGGACATGTCTCTTTTGTGTTTTTCTGAAGTCACATTTTTTTTCCAATTCTGTCTGAAAAAAAGCCCACAAAAAACTAGTGGCAACTACCATGGCTTGAGGCTAAATCAATGCTAAAGTGCACTGTGAACATTGGCTGCTAGATGGTGGCCTCAAAAATCAGCGGCTTCAATTGACTCCCATTCAAAAAGCCTCAGCTTCTCTTTATACTAAGTCAATAATTTGTTTTCAACAAGTGCTAAAATTCACACCCTCTAATAAGTGTGCTGGTGGTTGTTTTGGGGGCCTCCAAATAGAACACCATAAGCAGCAACTGTGAGATTCAAACTGGCTCCATTGCAAACCATTATGTGACGTCACACATTGCTATGTCTATCTTCATATACAGTTGATGGAAAAAAGGTAGTTGACGTGGGGTAGTTGATAGAAACACACTTTCCTTGAAGTGGAAATAGACAACTTTTTGCTTTCACCTATCATTATGAAGTAAAGGTTGATTGGACAGCATAATATATAAAATAATAAAATAACAACATTGTCAGTGTTCAGATTGATTCCCTAAAAGCCTTATATTAAATAGTTCTGTGTGCCATAGGGTAAGATCCCTAAGGAAGTGCATCAACCATTGCACAACCAAAAAACAGAAGTGGATAGTGCTTTTGCTCAACTTGAGCAAAAAATAGTCAATTTAGCAACTAGGATTGCTCAATACAGCTGAGTTTTTTTAATGATGCTGACATCTAGTGGCCAATAGAAGATCAGCAACTTATGGAGCTTCATATTGAACATTAAGACAATCACACTGGGAGTTTGCCTCTACGTTTAACTCTGAGGCTGAATGTTGAAGCAAAGTGTGAATGTTCACAAGTGTTTGATGCTAAAGCTGATTGCATGGATGAAATAAGATTAAAGCTGCTGTGTGTAGGATTTTAAATGTCTGTGTTTTGGTGCCATCTGGTGGTAGTATCAAGAATTACATTGTAGCAAAGAGCCACATGTTTTCACATAAAAGTTTTAAAAAATGTAAACATGCATGATTATGCTCAGTTTGTGTATATGAATGTACATACTGTACACTATGTGCGAGTGTCAGCTATGTGTGTTTCACAGAATGAAGCGCTGAAACATCCATCGAAGGAAGCAGCTGCGTTGTGTGCCGAATGCGGCTTTGATGATGTTGACGATTAAGGTGAGGAAGAAGATGCCAGTGACCAGATTGTTCAGAAAGTTTAACAACCGCTGCCAAGAGGGGAGGCGGGTCAGTTCAATACGAGCTGCACACACACGTATGTGGATAGTGCATATGTACATTACACCATTACACACAGACAACAGAAACACAAGCAGAAACAAACAAACACACACACACACACACACACACACACACACACAAACACACACACACACACACACACACACACAGTTGGTCTCTTGGCGCAGCCCATTCATACTGAATCAAATCAAGATATCAGAGTACGGTAATACTGTCACTGATTAGTACTGTAAGTAGAACAGTAAGTCACACTCTTCTGTTTGTGTCACTGTGTCACTCTGTGTGTGTGTGTGTGTGTGTGTGTGGTTTCCTGTGTCAGGCTCTTTCTCTAGTTTATTTATCAAAATCATTCCCTACGTCAGAATGTCAGAAATGCATCCTGGCAAAGAGGCCGGTACGCTCCATCCCGAAGACAGAGATAAAGATGTTGGCGACGAAGACAAGGAAGATGATGACGGTTATGATGTTGTTCAGGCTGTCCATGCGTTTCTGGTTGGCCTCTTCGTTGATGTCTCGCCGAGCTGCAACAAGCACAAACGTACACACACACACACACCAAAAATAACAAACTACACAAAAGATGCAAAAAGGTTTTCCAAGATTTCATTTAAAATGCATGTTTGTTTTTTGTGTTGAGCAGAGAATGTATTTGATGGTGTGGATGTTTTATATCTCCAAACTATTTTCTGCCAAAAACACGCAAGAAAGTGATTGGAATAAGAACTGCGTTGCCCATATTTTTGCAATAAATCAATGTGTGAGTGTATTAGTGTGTTAATATGAGTGGTTAAAACATGGAGGATGGATTTCTGTAATGGGTGGTCTCTGGACAGACCAATGCTGTGATGAAATTGGCTTACCGATAACGATGATCAGGACTCCAGCTACTATCTGAAGTGCCAGGGAGAAGGAGATGAGGGTCAGGACAGCAATGTAGTACCTGAGGAAGTGAGAAAAAAGTTATGCAACATTTTGCTAGAAATAATGTAAAAGCAGTCATTCAGAATTCAAGTGGAACTTGAAAACAAATAAAACTCACCAAAATTATTTTAAAAGCCCAGAGAGTAAAGTGGCAGAGAATGTTTGTGCATTCATTTACATTTTGAAGAAGAAATATCCTGTTATCCCCATTTTCCTCTCACACACACCATACTGATACAGTACCTGTATCCAGCTCCCTGTTCGATGACAGTCTTCATGTGCGTGATGTTAGCCAGGAACAGAGCGATATCCAGCATGCCCTCAGCGGCTGTCTTCTTAGTG
Source organism: Scomber japonicus (assembly GCF_027409825.1). NCBI lineage: Eukaryota > Metazoa > Chordata > Actinopteri > Scombriformes > Scombridae > Scomber > Scomber japonicus. The sequence continues at coordinate 14,500,872 of NC_070600.1, read as the reverse complement.
GCATACAGGTTCATGTTCAGATTAGAGGCCGAACCCCCCTGAGAGAAAGATACTGATTTTAGACTTGAGATCACACTTATCCTTTTCATACCCTCAATAATGCATTATAGATTCCATATGTCCAAGCCATGGCATGTGTATCAAATGTGTATAGCAAGTTATTGTGGCAAAATTCAAGCCAACAAAGTTTGGTCAAAGCTGTTTTCAGTCAAGACAGCTGAGATGTGGATTTATTTTACCACAGTATCAGAGAGTGCACTACTTTTAAATATTTTAAATCCAATTTGAAAACATGACTACTTAGACCTGCAGTCACTTGAGATGGTGATAATCTGCTATGTACAGATTTTTATGTGAAGCCAACAGAGTGTTATACTTTGTTAAATGCTTCGTTTTCTCATGAAAAATAGCTTACCCAGTGCTCAACTGTGTTAAAAAAACAACAACCATGGCATCCAAATTCAGAGAAAGGAGTTACGTAAATGCACAAATCATCAGTGCTGCGGAAAAAATCCAAACTAAGCCAAGATCTGAACTGTTTTTACAGACAAAGATAAAATGTTAATCAATCTTCTTTTACAAAATATTCCAGATGTGCAAAAACACATTTTGAACCTCCTTTAGTTGTATTTTCTGGTTTCTCTAATCTCAAAGATAAATTAGTTAGCTCTGATTTGGTTCCACATATTGATTCCTCTGTTCCTCCTCAACAATGTCTATTAGCTCCAGTACCAGATGGCAATTACAGATGTAACGCATGCACTAAATACAATAGCATCCTGGATCTCTGGACAAAAAATTAGGTTCACTGAACCATCACATGTTCTTAAAAATCAGTGATATACTTTATCACTGTCCCAGTGGAAAAGCCTATGTCAGCAAGACAAAATAGTTAAGTTAAGTTAGAAACACTGCAGCGTTATGAGGCACACAATTGTAATGTATCCAGTAGCTGCACCTGTCATTGAAGCTATCATCCTATTTTCTCTCTTCAATAACTAAGAATTGAGGTAAATGCCTCAATATGGTTGAGGTTTGGCCTCAGATTGTTTGTAGGTCTTTTTTTTGCATATATATTCATTAATTTTGTAAATCTGTAAATATGATTTAGATGTAGGAGTGTTTCTTTTCTACATGTTTTTTGGTTTGTACTGTTTGGTCTCTTGATTTATGTGCACCTGCTTGGCCTTCGGCCTCCCTAAGGTCTGTTGATTAGATTGATTGCCCTGATTGGTAACACATGTCACAGCTGATATGAAAGCCAGTTGGGTGACTGCTGTATTTTATCCTGAAGAAGCATGTCTTCTGAAATGTTGAACTTTATCTGTTAACTAAAGTCATTGTAGTTATGAGTGCGCGGTTACGTCATCTTGTTTGATGTCTAACTGCAAGCAAACCAGCCCCCTGGACATCTGACCATCACTGCAGTTCCTTAATGAGCCCTCATCTACACCCATAACAGACTGAAAACAGATGGAAAGAGAGAGTGAGAGCAATATGAGAAGGACAGATACAGAGGCAAAGTAAAATTTGGGAGGGTGAAAGTGTGAGAGAAGAGATAAACAGAGAGTTGGAGAGGAGGGAGTCAGACAGAAAATAAGAAATGTAGCGAGACAAATGAAAATAAAATGACTAATTTGCTTTTCTATTGTTTGGATATTTCCCAGAGTCTTATAAACCACTGTGCAATATGTTCATATCTGTTCTGAAAAATAGTACACTGTCTATCTCTAAGTTACTTTGCTGAAGTCAGATGAAACTAACCAGGAGAGGGCAGCATTGACTGTACATACTAATGTGGGACACTGCCAGAAAAAGCATGATCTAGGTGACAAGATGACATCTGTTAATTGGTTTATCTATTTTTATTTGCAGATTTTGTTCTTGCAACTAAATCCAAACCAGAAATGTGAGTCACAGTCAACGTCAATGAGATGCTGTTTTCATATGACATCATTTTTTGTGATCTACCAAAACTATAAATCCAACCTTTATCATTGCCAGAAGAAATGAATACTACATATATCATTGTATCAGGAGCCTCACCACAGTATTCCAGATGACCTGGGATGAGATAAGTGTTTCTCTAATCATGTTGATTCAGAAACAGAAAATTCCTTTTTTTACATGCTTCATTAATCATGAGAGCTCTAACTGCGGCTAATTTTCCAGTGGTTGGAAAGTAGTTGTGTTTAGATCAAGAGTTGCACACTAGGGAATACAGAAATTGACTGTGTGTGTGTGTGTGTGTGTGTGTGTGTGCACACATGTGTATTACTGTTAGTCATTTAAATTAGACAAGCAGGAAAAAGGAGGTGAGGAGAAGAGTGTGTGTGTGTATGAGTTTTGCCAAGGAAAGAAGTGATGTGTGTGTTTGTGCAGGGAGAAGACAGAGAGAAGGAAACATTAAACATCATTCAGGCCTTAACAATGACTCATAGCATATGCCAGAGATGAACATTTACTAGATCTAATTATTGTTCTGCTATAGCGCATGCACTACTGACACACATATTGGATTACTTAACACAAAGCTATAGATTAAAGTGTTCTGTCCACAAATGGATCCTTTTACTCGAGGCTGTGTCAGTGTAGCTGGAATTAGTGCAGTCTGTTTTTCCTTTAGGCTGCACAGAAACAGAGATGTGTTTAAGGAAGACATATATGTAAAGTCAATCATGTGCACACAAGAGAGACATTGTACTTCATGACCTCATTGTGCTGTAATGTGTTCTTCTGCTCCAAAATAAACACAGCGTCGACACTGTACATGTGCAGTAATTGTTCAGCGCTGTTGTTTCTTTCCATGTACTGCCTCTGTTTTTATGTGGCGCTGTGTAATGTTTTGTTTTCTTGCTGCAGTGCGGCTACACAGTTGTTCCATACACAATAAAAGGAAATTAATAACCTGAAACTATAACAAATAGTCGTGACAACAAGTGAGCTTTGCCACTTTTTGGATTTTAAAGGGAAACTTAGGTATTTTTCAACCTGGACCCTGTTTTCACATCTTTTTGTGTTAAAGTGATTAATGGGGACAACAATTTCTGAAATTGGTCCAGCATTGAGCCAGAGCCCTTCAGCTGGCAGCTGCGGGCGGTATGAGCTGTAATGTAATCTTTTGGGGCAATAATGCCTGTCAGTCCACTAAAAGTGCTTGTTTTTGCCACTGATAGGCAACATTTGGAAAGGACAAAGAAAACTAAAACATTTTTCTTTACCTTCCACTTGATCCTGTCTGTTGGTTATTATGTCTAACCAAGTCTTGCTCATGTAGAAGTCTTGTTCTGAAATATTTTGAGTTGTTTTCAAAAAAAAATTCAGCCATGACAGAGTTAAAAAGAGGAGTGCCAGGAGAGGTGTGTTGTGTTGGTGCACAGAACACGTAACTTAGTTTTATCTGAAACATTTCTAAAGTCATGGCTGAATATTTTAGCTGACTTCGTCAAACATCTCAACTCTTGTGAGATTTCAGAAAATCTGGAAAAAAGATGTCTTCTTGAATGAGATAGGGTCAGGGTTGAAAAATACCAAAGTTTTTGGATGTCTTGCTGAAAATCAAGAACAGTGTGCATGATCATAAAGATGGATGAGTAACTGTATGGAGTAACAACCAAAATTAGTTATTCACAGTTACTGTCACTATTTACAACAGGTGTAATTGCTGTTTGGTCGACACGTGTTACGTGGTTCGTTTGAAGCATACTGAACACTTAACAGTCATCACTGCACTATGTTTTCAGTGCACACAAAGAATAGCTCAAGTGCTTGTGACACTGTGGTAGATATAAACACAGCGTTCTTGTGGGCTGAGATCATGTGTCTCGGTGTCTTCCTTATGGTCTGACAATGCTAGCTAGCTCACCAAGTATACATCCACTTCCTTTGTACTCGTGAGCAAAGCTGGCACACTTCCTTCTTCATGCAGGCTACAAGTTGGCCAGTGCACTTTGGCAACAAATAGTTTTTTATAATGAAAGCGTTCATGTGATATCTGTGGATTCTCTTAACTTTGCCATGATATGTAGAACAAGATGTTGACATTTTCAAATATAGGTTTTGGACTCTTCAAGTGCCACAAACCAAACCAAAACAAACTGGCTCTCTGAGTAAGAGGAAAAGTATGCTTTATGGGGTATTTTGAATAATCTGCACCTTGCAGTTTATCCAAATGTTTACATATCAAAAATGTAATTTCGTATCTTTCTGTGAGTAACAATTTATATGTCATGATGTAGTGAACCCCATGAATCTGATACACATTGTGCTGGAAACTTTGATTTTCTCCCCCATAAAGCCTGGGTTACAGTACAGTTTGATCCACACTGGGTTAATCTCCAAGAAAGTATGAAGCAATTCCTAGAACCGTAAGGCTGTCAGAACACCCTGAACACATGTACCGTGTACCATGGGCTTTGGTATGTTTTTGTGAGAAACAGAGAGAGAGAACTGCGTAGGAAAAAGAGAGAAAGTATGAAAAGTGGGAGGAAGACAGAGAGGAAAGTGAGGAAGTGATATAAAAAAGACAGCAGGAGATATAGAGAGACTGGGAGAGAGTGAGAGAAGAAGTATGCACAGTATATATATACTGGCCTGTTTCCATCCTTTCTCCTTTGGGGACTCGTGGTCACACTTTATCAACATCAGCCTTGGGCAGGCAGCCAAAGCACACACACACATACACAAATACACACATATACACACACACACACACCACAACCAAAACATTTGAATGGCCTACATACAGTTTTACGGCCCATGTGTGTTCACTTAGTGTAATGTCTTACTAAATGCACTGACTGTGTGTTTATCATGCTTAATCTGCACTTATCTTGATTTATTCAATATATGTTCATAAATTACTATTTTAACCTTTGTTTTGCCGGACAGGTAGGAGAGAGATAGATCCTTATTTACTGCAGCAGTCTGGAGAAGTGGTTACTGGAGGTCACTAGGGTTACATACATTTAGCCCTCAGAAGCAGTGAATTACAACCAGTTCACTACCTGGATCAGCAGCACCTCCACATTTGATTTTGAGGTAATGAGAAAAATGTCTTAACACCTCTTTGAGGAAACATCAGTCAAAACTTCTTTAAAAAAAAAGCAATTATCTCGATATTCTGGGTTTACTGGATATTGTCATAGTTTCAAGTAGATGTGGAGGTTTCTCTTTGAGTCGTACTTCACAGCAGTCAATACAAACTTATTTTCACTTCTCATTCCTCTAAAAGACAAAATACTACTATAAGTGCACAAAATCAATCATGTCCATACAGAAGAATAAAATAATTGTGAACAAAAAAGCAGTGTGTAAGTATTTTGTTGGGGGGGGGGGGGGGGGGTGGTTTCTGCCCAGAATCTGAAATCAATTTATGGATTATCATTGCCCCTTTCAAGACTGCCCCCATGGATATTATACCCACTGTATTTGAATTGACCTCAGCCTCAAAGTTGGAATCTACGATTGATGATATTCATCATGAAAATATCAGGCAACATCTTGAAAGACATTTATCATGTCACAGACTCCCTGCTGGAAAACATATGAAAAAAGGAATTCACATCAAGAATGGACAGAGTTATTGGTTCACATGGTCTCTAGCTAAGCACAGCCAGCTATTGTATGACTTGAAAACAGAGCAATGATCTGATAGAGTGGCAATCCAAGAAAAAATATGTTCCTGTTTTAATAAAAGCAATGCAAACTGTATATATACAACTGTTCTTTATCTTTTCCATACAGTCACACAGGACTGAATTTACACTAAGGTTTCCTGGAGGGATATAAACTTAAGGAAACTTTTTTCTCAGTCATCACTCATCCACAGATTTGTTGATATTATGGAAATATATAAAATGCTTAATATTGTATTGGCAATACAATATATTAATATTGTATTGGCATTCATATTGCACATACAGTATCACACAGTTGGCAATGGTTTATTGACTTGATTGTAGTCATTGTAGCAAGTTTAATTCCTGCCTCAACATGTACAGAAGACACTGGTTTTGTAATTCAGGACTAAACATAAGGTACATTTGAGGTACTTGCTTATAATTTGTTATTGGAAAAATACAATTTGATCTAATCATGACACAAAATGAAAAGTCAGGGGATCCCAAAAGTCAGTTGGATCCACCCTCAGGGCACTATGGATATATGTACAAACCTTTATGGTAATCCATCCAATCGTTGTTGAGATATGTTGGGCCAAAGTGGTGAAATTACTGATGTTGCCACCAGTTCAGCTAAAATCACAGAGGCAATGTCCTTCGTCAAAGTCAGCCTAATAGTAGACACTGTTTTTAAACTCTGTGTATTGTACCTGGTAAGTAAAAAGCACTACACATGTTTTTTCTTTTTTATGGTTTTATATAAAAAAAACTTCCAGAGTCCTTGTGAAACTCCCCTCCTGAAATCCACTGATCCACAAACATGGGCTCAGGTCCATATCACATAAAGTATACACCCACACCCAAACACACCAGCCCTATACGCACACACATACAAAAAAAGGAAAGAAAAACAATGTATGCGTGACGTTAACCTGTCTAGTATGAGGCACATATGAGTATGTGTTCTTCCACATGTATGGGTATATTTTTATATATATACAATATTAACAAAACATACCCACCTTTACCTCTCAAACTGCAAAAGTGCACACAAACACACGCATACACAAACACACACACACAAATATACACTAAGCCACGTGGGAGGCCCCCCTCGACCTCACAGGAAGTGCTCCTCCCCTGGACCCTTATTGGTTTCTACAACAGCGAATAGGAGGGGAAAGCCAACTAGGAGTGGAGCTCTGGTTTTCTTTTAGCAACTTATTTTTACTGTCTGTCTGTCTTTCCATCACTCTGTCTGCCTGCCTGTCTGTCTGTATTCTGGCCTATATGACTGTTTTTTTTCTTTCTTCTTCATTTTTCCAAAGCTTTCTATGCTTGAAGGCATCATCTTTCTGTTTGGTTTTTATGCAACTGCCATTTAGGGTGAGCAAGTAAGAAGAAAAGCAAAAAAGCAGATGAAGAGAAACAGATAGCGACACAAAGAAGAAGAGTCAGTGACAAAGAGACGAATTGTGTGTTCGTTTGCTGACTTTCTGGCAACAGTACAGTGACTGTAGTTACTACTCGAATGATTTTGGCTGTAAACATGACATCTGAGTTTTTGCATGTTTTTAAGCCCAGATGTAAGACTAGGGGAGATATCATCAATATTTTAGTCATGATTTGCGCTTAACTCATGGTGTCTATAGGATTTTCAAAGGACAAATCAAAGGTCAGTTTGTTAGTCTCTCTTAACTTAATACCACCTGCATAAAGTTAATATTAATTAATGTGTTTTAAAAAATCTGTGTTTTAAACCATTTATGACCTACATTTATCAGCAATAGCCATTCAATGTATCATATACTTATGTAGTATACATTGTAAGGGGCATCAATACAGTCCAAGAGTTCACAATTTCAAAATGCATGTTTTAATTTTTATACAAAACCAAGTTGTTGCCAGTAATTATCTGTTTCTATGGTTACCACCCCTCTCTCAGTGACAGAAAATGTCACTGCATTGCATTTAATAACAATATTAAACAAGAAAATGTTAAGGCTTCAAACTCTTGGGTAACGTTAGCTTGTTAGCTAGTAAGCACTGTTGATTATTTAACTCTGAGTAAAGAAAGCTCATAAACACGTAGCCACTTTTACTGACACTATTCAGCTCTTAACTCTTTGTAGAAAGTCATTTGTAGGATGCATTTTAGTGCTGCAAATTTGTTTTGATAAAATAAATAATTTAGCTACCAATAATGGCAGACAGCAGCAAGCTAATGCTATTGTTAGTAATTGTTAAAACTCTGATGCTAAAGTCACTTTAAATAAGGAAATTCTGAAGCTTGAAGTCATTTACAGATGAATTCAAGACTGTTTTATGGTATGAGCTGAGATTTGTTATTTATACATCACACCACTAACTGCAGTTCTTCAGTAAAGCAAATTTTGTAAAATCACTTATTGAAAAAAAAAATAATAATTTAACAATTTCCGAAAGCCATCTAATCTCAGTCTCAATATTGGAGGGAGCACATGTTGAATGAGAACTACGCTTCTGTTCAATGTTAATGGCATAGTCCAGAGGGCACAACTGATTCACAGAAATGGATGCATGTACTGGATATAATTGAGGGGTGGGTGGGGGGGGGGGGGGGGCAACAGCTGGTGCCATATTATGGCATTATTATTGAATCAGTGCGTCACAACAAATCCATGGTTTGTATGGTTGTGGTGTAAACAGAACTCTAAATCTCATCAAAAACTCTAAATGATTTTCTAGAATAGTGAAGAGCTGTAGCTTTTAGCTACATTTGTTGGGGGCTATTTTCATTCACAGATTTGGGGCTCTAATGTGTATTTACAACAACAGGACAGTGTATGTGGGATTAACTCACAATTAACTACAGTGCCCATGTTCATTGTAATGAAGGAACCTCCACTAACTAACGGTGTGGCTCATTGATGTATTTCACTTTAAATTAAATTATTAACAAGCACTTTTTTCACACTGCATCAAAAAAAAAGAAAAGAAAAGAAAATTCAGGTGTTCATAGCACAAAATGCTAATTTCCATGCTTGTCACTTGGATTCAGTAGACCACTGAGTACCTCCCAAAATCACATCTTGACATTTTCTGTCTTTTCTGTTTGCTTTGGAGGAACAAGGGTCAGCGAGTGAAATGTTGCATTTCAGGTTATATGTTTGTATGTATATATGAGTTGATGATGTGCTGGGGCAGTTGGCATGTCAGTAAATAGACTTATTCTGTTTAGAGACAAACAGACTGTGATTAAACTCAGAATACACACACAAACTAAGTCAAAAATGCTCGGTAAACTTTGACACGGAAAAAAACAGGGAGGAGGCTGCTATCTACACACACACACACACACACACACACACACACACACCATTTTTGACCCCTTACTTGCTCACGCACATGCATCAGGTTTGTATCTCAAGAGCAAATGACCATTGTTCTTTGCACCATGGCCAACTATCCCCCTGCTGATTGGCCTATAATTAGCAAAGCTGGCATGATAAAACAAACTTAAATTGGTGCGTGTATGTTTATGAATCAATGCCCATGATTCATTCATATTCTGAGGACAATGCTGGTCTTCACATCATAGATGGAAATGTGTTTCCTTGGTTACGTGGCTAGTAATGTGTGAATAAACAGAGTCCAAAAACTGTGGCGTTATTGTGAATCTCCCCAAAAAACCTGTTCCCTGCTGTGTCCTTTATGTCACAAGCGAACTGAGTGAACCCACATGTCAGGTTAATACACCGGACACAACCTCCTCATGCTTTTTGATCCTTCTCTTCTCGCTGTTTTCTCCCCTCTTCCTCTCCCTTTTACTATCCTATTTACTATCACATAAATCATCTTTCATCTTCAGTCCACTTACTGCCTTTTTGCTTTGATACTGCAAATTCACAGGATATAATCACATTAAAACCAAGGGATTAAAGTGTAATTCAAAATACATAGTACTTTCAACACTGACCTGCTTTTAATGGAACAATATTGAATCAATCAAGATCATATCTCCTCCTCTATTGCCAAAATATCCCCCAAATAAGGACTTTTTAATCATTTCCAGATTGTATCTTTAATAGACAACTGTTTATGTCAAATTCATGCTTGGATTTAGGGGCGCATGACAAAAATAATTAAATTTCATCCAGCATTCAGTTGATTCTGATTTCTATCTTTAACTACTTCTCATTTCCTTTAACTATAGTCTATCCTGTGTTTACTTCTTTCATCTGTTTGCAGCTTCACTCACCTTTTCCTGCCTCTCTCTGTGATGATCAAAGTGTCCTCCTATTATCCTATGGAGTGCTGGCTGTTACGCAGCAGGATGCCTCTGTAATTGCCGGGCACATAGAAATGTGTGTGTGTGTGTGTGTGTGTAGTTAGCGACCAATTTTAGTTTTAGGCCTTGAGAGTGAGAAACATTTTTAGCAGTGAGATGTCCCCTCCTCACTTCTTTAAAAGTTGTGTTTTTCAAGAATAATTGAAGGTCAGGGATTGGCATGTGGTCATGAAGGTTTGAGTTAGGGCCTCAAGAATGCATTATATCAATCATGGTCACAAGTATAGAAGTATAAACACATGCGTCTCAGCCAATCCATCACGTTAATATATGAGTAATTTAGGTTTTGAAGGAAAGCCTAGTTGTTGCTTATGTTCTGTGGAACAGTTTTTCATGTCAAGGTGATCAGGGCTTACAAAGTGCAGGAGACCATGATTCACATGTGGTTAGAATTAGATAACAAAAGCACTTGATTTAGAGAAAGATTGTGGTTTTCATTAAGTATTAATACATTAACGCTTCACATCTTGTGCTACAAGTCTGAGCTTTTTCATTGCTTAACCAAAGTCAAAAATCTTTGTCTAACCTGAGCCAAGTATACCTCAACACAACCATACTTTTTTTTTTAAATCATGTTTTAGTTGCTATGAGTGGATACTGGAGGGAAATCCACAGGAATACATTGACAGATGTGTTTAGTATCAGTAGTTTATGACTTTCCAAATAAGTTACCTGGCATTTCCTTATATTGATTTAAAAAAGCTTCCAACCTTTTAAAATGTTGCAAATCCATTTCTAGCAGACATGGTTGGTCCATTTCAGCCTAAAATTTCATTCAATTTAATATCCAAAGTCACATTTGTGTTTTGTGGCATGTTTGATTGTAACGAGGAATAGAAGTAACGTTTATATTAGATATTTGGCTGCTGTTTCATGCAAAAACAACAACAACAAAAGAACCAACACAATGTTTAAAATCTTTCATTTTTGGTAACCTATTAACAAAAACATAAAATATAAATTCAATAAAAATATTTTGACAACAGTAATGTTATGTGTGTGAGAGAGATAGCACACAGACACATAACCTCAGTGACCTATGACCTTTGAACCTTGGTGATGAGAGATGCTGTTGACATGGACACTGGCCCTCACACGAACTCTTCAATAACACCCACCAGCTAATAGAATGTTAAAGATTTAAAGCACAATTTAAGATGATGTGAGTATGTGCATGTAGCAGGAGACAAACACAGGAAAGCACATGGAGGACTCCTTGGCAACCACAGCACTGTAATCTAAGTGCTGAGCTATGCACAACTGACGTGTACTCGTGTATGTGTGTGTGTGTACCCACATTTGGATCTCAATCTGCCATCTGGGAGTAGGAAGAGTGGCAGTCATCTAATATCAGTTGACTCTCTGCATTCCTGACGATAACCACATGGTGTTGCAGAGTTTCCCATATCAATGACTCAGCCAGCTGCTCCCTCCAGCTCTGCAGAGGCATCCTACGGAAACGTTACAAAGGGTCTTATTTCCAAACTGATGGATCCTTTTTATTATTATTATATAATGAATATTTTGCCAATTTAATGCTCAAATAAGAAAAACTTTTAATTTTTCTTTATAGCCGACAGAAATTTTGGAAAAATCATGTTTTTTTCAGTTATTTAGAGAATCATTTACATTTTATTACTATCTGGTTCATGTATTTGTGATGTTGTCCATCATTACAAACATTAACAATAAGATTTTAATCACTGATATTATTGCTGAGAACTATAGGACCACAGCCATATCAATTAAAAGTCTGAAGTTGGGCAGTGATGGTCTAGGTTAGAGAAGCGAGCTTGTGACTAGAGAGTCATTGGTTTAATCCCCAGACCAGCAGGTTAAATCTGGATGTGGAAAGTGAAGAAGTAGAACTTGCTACTCCCACATTACTACCAGTGAGGGGCCCCTGAGCATGACTCTAGAGCTGCTTAGTGGCCAGCAAATCAGACTGTGGTTGTACTGGCGGCTTCCAAGTGTGAATGTGATTAAGGCCTTCCTGAAAATGACAGCTTGCTCTCAGAGAAACTACCCTGAAAAAATATAGGTCTGATGGGACAAGAAACATGAGAGAAAATAAAGGCAAATACAGTGATTTTAGATCATGTGACTAAACTGATGGCTTGTTTCTTGTCCAATCAGGCATGTTCCCAAATCTCAGCAATTACACTAACTTGGTGAGTGCTCAAAACTATGAAAAAAAAGTTCAAAAAGTTTTTTTTTGTTTTTTTTTAAGTAATAAACTAGCACTGACACTATCATGCCATTATATATAGTATTTATGCAAGATATAGAGGTGGACTTTTACAATGGCTACAGGTGCTGTTACGTGTGTGTTTCCAGAAGTAGAACCCATAAACACCTGGTCCTCATCTGACGTCAGCCATGCTGTGAGGGTCTCTTGCATAAGTAATTGACGTGTGTTGCTTATTGTTATAGCATTTTCTGGCATGCTAAATGCCCCTGAAATGTGTGCCAGATGTGTATGTGTGTGCGTGTGTCTGTCAGCAATACGTGTGGATGCCAGGTGAGTGTGTGTGTGTGTGAGTGTGTGTGTGTGTGTATGTGTGTGTGATGCCAGTTGTGCATTCACTATCAAAGACACTATGTGCTGCCATGGCAACATTGCAAACACACGCATGATCAGAAATGTTCTGACTGCCTCTGAACTGCTCTCTCTGAAGTGGTGACTTTAGTTCTCTTCAGTGTTGACAAGCAGGAATGACAAGTATGTACAGCCAGAGTCACCTCACTGCTACATAACAACTTTAAATCTCTTGAATCTATAGCTCAGTCAGACTAGAGTCAAGGAATTTTAATAACAGAAGATTTGCACTGATTACTTAAATGTATGCTCTGGTATGCTGCACTGTAGCTTTTCTTCATACTTGAAGTCCTTGACAGTCACTTGCAGATTTTGTAATGCTGCAAGTTTCAGAACTTACCAGAATTTACACTCTAGCCCAGGTTAGTAATCATCCAGCAACTGCTTTCAAGGTTCCTTATAATAGAGTATCACATTCCGTCATATTCTGCATTTGCTCAACTTCATAGAATAACATGAAGCAGTTTTGATAGACAGTATGTGTGCATTTTTCAAACACGCCTGGAGCTGATCTGATTTTCACACACATAAACACACAGTTCACACACAGAGTTATGATCTTGTGTTCAAAAGGTCAAACACCTTCTCTGACCTATCCAGAGGGTAAGAACAAAACACCCAGACCACGTCATAAGTACTTCAATTACTAGAGGAAACACACGTGTACTTTACACAATGGCACGTAAAAAGACCTTGTCCCCTCCGGCAAGATCTGTGTAGTTGTGAAGATATACTACTTATTGTTGAATATTTGCTTGAAGCTTTTATTATAGGTAAAGCATGTTTGGAAAGTGAATAGACTGATGTCAAAGAGTCTTTGTGAGGACATAGATGGCAACAATAGCTGGAATTCCCTGTGTTTCTTTGTTTTGCTTAAACTGTCATAAAAGTGAACCAGGACTTTACAAATACTGGAAATATAGTTTTTAGACAGATGGATATGTCAATCTAGAGGAATCTTGTGATTTCTTTAACCATACAAATATGCCTGAAGATACTCAAATTATCTTGTGTTGTGTTGCAGTTGTCAAATTGACACGGTCCTTTTTTTGCTTCCCACCATCTTTCAGGAGGTCAGAGGTCAACAATTAGTTGCTGAAAAAAGACCCTTCAGGGGTGCAGATGTTTGCTCCTGTGGGATCTGCTTCTATTTAAAGGAATGTTGTCTCTACACAGGGTGACACCCCGCTGCTGCAGCACACGGGTAATTTCAGAGTGAAATGCTCCATGAAACAATGTTTAGACCTTGAGACAGTTTATTTCACTGAAACAAATGCTAGGAATATTCTAAAAAAAGATCTCAGACCTCACGAATGCTGTAGTGCTGCATTCTACCATGATGACAAAGAAATTATATGCAAATTCATGTTAAAGTGTTTTGCTCTGTTGTGCAACTTAAAGGTTAATGTTAATGTCACAATGGAGGCATTGTAGATCAGAAGTTAGTTGATTTGTTGAAAATCAGGAAAAGTTTATGGTCATATTTTAAGTCTTTGTGGGACCTTACCATCTTTCCATTTTCTATCTCTACCTACTTTCTCACTATTTTCATTTCAAGCTAAAAAATAAATAAATGTAGCACTTGTCTGAAAACACCAACAAACAGCTTGAAATTTTAATACCCATGATGACCCTCATGGATATAGAAGAAAATAGTTTTATCCTACAAAAATACAAACAATAATATATTATACCTCAAATTCAAATTCCTTCTGCGATAAGGATTGCCACAATTTTCCTCCAGAATCCAGTGTATGTTTTTGTGTGTGTGTGTGTGTGTGTGTGTGTGTGTGTGTGTGCGTGTGCGTGCGTGTGTGTGTGTGTGTGTGTGTGTGCGTGTGTGTGTGTGTGTGTGTTTGGCATACCGTCAGTAAGAGAGAAAAAATCATTAAAGCATCAAAAGCAGCAAAAAACTTGTTAGGTAGAGCAATTTTATGAGTCATTTAAGCCTTCAAGAAGAGTTACAACCACAGAGATTACACAAGTCTTAACAGTGTTTGTGGTTTGGTGTAATCTTAATCCATTGACCTGAGTCACTTTGTCACAGTTTGATCTTGACTTACTATATAGTCACATCAAAGTAATACCTGTATCCAAAATAAACAAGACAAGAGTCAAGAGAGCAGAAATGTTAATGTGTGTGTGTTGTGAGTGTATATATACTAATATCTGTATATGTGGCTGTCTTTTGGACTTGTGCCCTAGGGGCTCAGGTGTGGTGTGAACAGGTGAAATAAAAAAACAGAATGGAAAACAAAAGTGACTATTTAACCATTTTTCTTTGAGGTGTCACTCTTTCTTTTTGAGTTGATGTTTTTTTTTCACAGATGAGCCAAAGCTGTTTGGAGTTAAAATCTCCCTCAGGCCTACAAGGTTTCAGGCATGGCCACGTGTGACATCACAGGACATTCCTCCCTACGCCTTCCTGGCTTTTATGGCTTGGCCTTCATCACCATCCACAACACACACTTCCTTCCGCTGTGTTTTTGTGTGTATGTGGGCATTACCACTTCCCGAATTCCATGAATGTTACTGTTTGTGCAGAGTGCAGAGGCTGCTTCCCAAACATGAGACATTTAAAGAGACAGACAGGTATTGATACTGGAAGGCACACAGAGAAAAACAAGGAGACCACCTGAGTGTCCACTGCACAGTGTAATGCAAAGTATCAGTAACGCAGACAGTACAGCAGATGGTAAACACTGAAATGATGTTAATGTACTAGTAATTTTTCAATTTTGACGGGTTATGTTAATTGTTTTCTTGAAAAAAGTCAATTTAGTATTGTAAAAACGATCTTTGTCAAATCTAAGAAAATGACTCAAAGTGAGAGTTATCAATGTTGGCTTGGAGACAAAACGTTACTGACATCAAACTTCATTACCAACAAGGGTTAATGGTGTTTGAAAAACATGGACATTTAGCATTCCAGGGTTTTCTTATGAAATACACAATTTAATTTTTATTATTGGAAGTGTAGAATCCATTTCAACCGTGGGGACTTAAAATTAGTCTATCTGCTTCTGTTAAATAAACATTTTATTGGTTTTATTACATTTTTATCTTTCTATTCCTCAAATTATGTTTACCGTTAACATATTTCTGTCAGGATTTGCTTATAAAGTTAAAATGAGTCCACTATGGTGCTTTAAAGTTGGCAATTTCAACTTCCATCTCTGCCAACATTGTATTTACTTGAGTTGTGACAGGCAGAATTCTACTGAAGCCAAATGTTTTCCAGGTGTAGTGTAAGCTGTACACGCTAGTCACCTGCAACTGGATGCCTGCTCAACCAGTCAGACGTGACCAACCATGAAGCGAGGTCACTGTCACCCTGGGTACACATACACCTGTACCTGTACCTGAGTTTATTATCCTTCTGTGCCTCACCAGCCTATAAAACTTGATCATGTGGAATGTGATGGAAATGTTTTTTATTTGTCAGGCAAAAGTAAGATATGTATGTCAAGAGTTCAAATAGCAGAGCAAAAAGAAAAGTCTGCACACCATAGGAGCTCCCATGCAGGTATCATTTAATAAAGCATGACGTTTCGAGTCAGTATTGTGTGCAGACTTTTCTTTTTACTCTTCTTATAGTTGTTTTTTGGTCCAGCACCCATCCCTAACCGGGTAGCGGATGTGCGTGTTGTTTTGTTTATTACGAGTTCAAATAGAGACATAGAAACCTGGATGAGGTGAAGTGTGACTGTGTGTATGTGTGTATATTACTATTCTGACACACTTGACACACCAAAGATGTATTACGCATTAGCAAATATTTGCACATACACACATATTTTTAAAACACACCTGTGGAAAAGGTGTCCTGATGACACAAATGTACACATTGCTCTCTGACATACTTCTTTGTCAAACACACATACACACAGTCATGGTTATCTTGGTTATATCTCATGTTATATCATGGTTATATCTCATGTTAGTTCCTGTGACTTTATGACAGGAAAGGGCTGTTACCCTAGTTCACACACACACAATACATGACTTATGCGTAACTACTGCAGCTCAGTAGCCTATGTACACACACATATATGACTGGTTGGTGGTACAGTATGACTGGTGTGATGATCAAAGTAAAACAGCCTCTGCCACTTTTATACAACCACTATCAACACATGTATGCTCAAAGACGCAGGAAGAATCACCATCATGTTCCCTGGTTACCACCAGAGTTTGTATTACTGCATACAATGTGGGAATGATCAACATGGATCTAAGACCTCTCTGATCAAAGCTTCAGTAACCACTCGTATAATTTCAGATAACCACAATGCTGTGATGTCTCACCACTGATGGAAATTAAAGTATTTAATCGTTATGATGGAAGTTTTCCACTCAGACAAACCTCTCGATGTTCAGTGCCACGTCTGCTTGCTGCTCTCATGTACTGTATATACAGCAGCTGCATGTCCTCACCATCAGTTTAAATCAGATGACTTCAATCAATTTCCATTCAGCTTCTTTACTTTTCTTTATCAACCTTCATGAAGCAAACAAGGTAAATGAGTCCAAAATAACACACGTCACATAACATGTGGCTTGACTGTTGCAAAATTTAAAAAACAACACAAAGTTTGGCCTCAGGGAGAGCAGTGATTGGCTAGTTGCATCGCCACAATACATTGCAGGACAAAAAATGGTGTTATTTCCCAGTTGCAAGCAGCAGTGCAAGTCAAAGCCGCTGAGTTTTGGTAGTCAATAGAAGTCAGTTTTTACATATATTCTTGGTACCCAGAGGATGATTATGAATAATTTTAGATAACACTGATCTTTCATTTAGTGCCACTATTAGGTCCCTAAAATTTGCTGTAGATGTTATACACATATTGAAAGTGCTGTGCTGTACTGTGCTTTTTGCTGTTAGTGTTTGTGCCTGTGTGTGTGTGTGGGCTGTGTGTGTGGCTGTGAGAATGAATGACGACTTGTCTGAGAGGAGTTATAGCTGTTTATTTTCATTCAAGGGGTCAAAGGGTAGACGGATATTCCTGAATAAGCGACCCACTCTCTCCTACACACACACACACACACACACACACACACACACACACACACACACACACACACAAAAATGTAGTAGATCAGTGAGGGTGAGTAAAGAGCTCAGTCATCTTATCCATGTAGGTCTTCAGAGGCTACTACATATGATGTATGTGTTTAAACAGAAGATTTATGTAGACAAAAGAAACCTTTTATTGTGTCTAGTCATGGGGAAATTTCTAATTGGAACGAATGAAATCTTTCTTATATATAGTAGTTTGATCAGTATATGCTAGAAGCGCTAATTACAACCATGAGGCCTTTTTGCAATGTCATACCCAACATTTTCAGTCAAAAGTTGAAACTTTCCTTTGTCTTTCTCCCTTAAAAAAAGAAATGTATGACATTTTGGTAAAACAACACTCAGCATGATACCACACAACATTCTTCATGGTCAAGTCATGGTAGAATGTCAGTCAAATTTCTGTGTAAATATGCAAAGATGTTCACATTACTGTAACTGGATGCTGAACACTA
The DNA here is from genome assembly GCF_027409825.1 of Scomber japonicus. Lineage (NCBI taxonomy): Eukaryota > Metazoa > Chordata > Actinopteri > Scombriformes > Scombridae > Scomber > Scomber japonicus. The sequence continues at coordinate 14,482,787 of NC_070600.1, read as the reverse complement.
ATAAAATGACAGTGTGTACCACTTTGAGTGTTGGTCAAAGCCTGAGTGGCTTTAGACAGAGGGCAATTCATGACAGAGTGCCTTTGTTTCACTTTGAGTGTGAGCTCATTGTGTTTAAATCAACAATAGTCCCATGAGCACCACAGGCACCAAGACACATCAGCGATGGAGCTGGATGAGGTAAGACAGAACCTCACCCACCTCCCACATGCTTTCTCTCCTTCCATCGAACCATCCCTACTCTCATTTTTTCCCTTTAAACAAACTGAAAATCACATATGACCTCATACATGCAGCTATGTCGTTTACTCTATTACTACAATGGTTATGCACTTGAACACAAAGCTTGTTGTTGAGAGTATTTATAAATTGTTTCAGTATTTATGAGCTGTCAGAATTGTTGTATTTAATATTGTTGGGATCTAACTTTTTTTAATGAATTGCTTTTAGGTTAAAGCTGGTGTACCATGAAAGACCAAAACCAGCACTGTTAGTCTCTCTCAAACTGTTTGACTTCCCTATCCTGTCTGTGGCTTTCAATCCATAGCCAACTGGTCCCCACTCTGGACTTAAAAGACCAGTGTGTCAGATTCAGTTGCATCTAGTGGTGACGTTGCAGATTGTAACCAACTGAATACCCCTCTACTTCTGAGCATGTAGGAGAACCTATGGTGGGTGTAAAACTTGCAAAAAAAGCAAAAGGCCCTCTCTAGAGCCAGTGTTTGATTTGTCTGTTCTAGGCTACTGTAGAAACATGGTAACTCCTGTAGAAGAGGACCTGCTCCCTATGTAGATATAAAGTGCTAACAAATACAGAAAATACTTGCTTTCAGGTCATTAAACACTTATTACAACATACTTATGAATATCTTACTCCATTTGGGTCAAGCCCATTCCACTAAACTCTACACACTCGTTATTTAAATATTTAAAAACGTGTCACAGACAGTTTTATTTTTAGGGAAAGGGTTCAGTAATTTCCCTTTACAAGTAGGTACTAATGTTTTTTGGCAAACTTTACTCAAACAGGAATAAATTGTACATTTTTTGGGGACTATTTTCAACCATGGATTAAAACATTCTACTAAATATTTACAGCAGTAGGAGAGCATACAGTATGTGGGATTGACTGAAAATACCAAAGTGCCAACATTCATAGTAATGAAGGAACCCATTGATGAGCTTTTAATAGTTTTTTGGCATACAGCAACACAGAGGAATTCGATAAATCAGGATTTGGCTACACAGACTGATTTAATTAACTAGCTCAATCACAGTTCTTCATTTTGGACTCCTTAGGGTTGGACTACATGCATTTTATATTGTTTATATTAATACTGAAGCCAATAAACTAACCACCTTAAGTAATACACTGATACACACACAATACACAACATACAAAGGTTTTCATCTCAGAGGGGTTGCTGTGCTTACTTCTGGGCACACAAGCACAAACACACACACACACACACACACACACAGGCCATTCAAGCCACATATTTACATGTTAACAAGCATATGTCAAATGGACAGTTGATACACACACAGAAACAAACAAACAAACAAACAAACACACATACACACACAGTAATGACCAGCAACATTTACACCTGGGTTCTCCCCCCTCACCCTCCCACACACATACACACACACTTTGTCTTATCCGATGACCCAACACTGGTGCTGGAGGGAAGAGAAACAGAGACTCTGCATACTGACTTCTCTCTATTTACCTTTAGATGACCCTTCAATTAACATAAACACATACATATACACAGACTCTATACTGGCCAGCTGTCCGACACATAGCAACACGTTTTATCAACAAACACAAGAGGTCAGATTCTGTGTGTTTGTGTGTGTGTGTATCTCCATTTGTATCCCAATTACTTGTTTCCTCTTGATTTCTTCTCTCTCCACCCTTTCCTCTCTTTTTATGATTTCCATCATTTCACACACTTTTCCTCTGTCATTCTTTAGGTCCCTCTTAAAGGAATAGTTCAACATTTTAGGAAAAATGTGTGTTTGCTTTCTTTGACGAGAGCATATCAATCCCACATCTATGCGTCAAGCTCTGCACTTAATGTACAGACTTACTGCACCACACATAGCCTCTACAGCATTGTATATGTATATATTTATAACATTGTACATGTTTATGTTTATTTTTATTTTTTATATGCTTTTCGCAGATGTGTGGCTACATGTGTGCCATGCCTATTTGTTTGGCTGTGATCCAAGTGTAGCACATACAATAAGCGACCTTTGTGAGTTAAAGTTTTAAACAGGGTGTTTGGCACTTTAAACCGCTGTGGCTATTTCATATATGCAGTTGATAAGCAACACACAATTATCTGAATATAAATATATGTTTGTGAATTCTCAGAAAAAACTTTTGACAGCTAACAGCAGTTTTTTTATGAGCTGGATGTATATACAGGGGTACACGGAAAGTCTGTGAAAAGCTTTAAAAGACTGATATACAGTGGACTTAGATTTATAACTCTAGTTTGTGATTTATCTGTGTGTGTGTGTGTGTGTGTGTGTGTGTGTGTGTGTGTGTGTGTGTGAGTTATAGTATTGTGAGTTATATGTCCCTGCAGGGGAGCGTCAGCACCAGAAAGGGGGTTTCCTGTTCTTTCTTGGCAAATATAACTGGAACAAGTGGAGGAGGAACAGAACTGTGACACAACACTCTTGGCTTGAAGCTGCAGACAGTGATTTATTCTGTATGTAATAATCAATTCAAGGTTTTAGAGATGATCATTTCAGTAATATGACAAACACTGTGTGTGTGTGTGTGTGTGTGTGTGTGTGTGTGTGTGTGTGTGTGTGTGTGTGTGTGTGTGTGTGTATGTGTGTAATGAGAATACTTGTGCGTTATATCTGCTGTGTTTCACTCTGTGACAATATAATTGTGGGTTTGTGAAACGGAGAGAGCAGGCGACAGAGTGACTGGTCTGTGTGTGTGTGATAATCTAATTGTTTATATCTGGTAGGATCTAAAGTTTCGTCTGGTATCACTCATCTTGGCTTTTTCTGCACACACTTCCAAAACCTTCCAAAAAAAATCTTTTCACGTTTCTGCACACACACGCACACACAGGGCAGCGAATTCGGCCCATTTCCCATAAAGCTGTTTCAGATTCAAAATCGGTCCACTGTCATTTCCCCCCCCAAAATGAAAAGAAAACACACACTACCCCTTGGACAGAGGAGAGAGGAAGAAGAGGGATAGAGAGAAAGGAAAATAATCGGGGGATGGGGTGATGAAGAGAAAAAGGAGAAGAAGATGAGGGACAATGTATGATGGAGAAACACCATAAAGTTACATTTTTATGGGATGTTGCATTTAAACCAGTGATCAGTAAAGTAGCAGAGCATAAGTTAAAGCAATAAAAAGGTTTTTAAAAAACTGTTAAAGAGTATTGCACTCACTAGGCATTATTTTACTGTGCTCTCAACCATCTTCATCAGGGTCAAAGCCCCAGAACAAACTAGTAAATGAAGCTTAACTCAAAATGGACGACAAGTCCTACAGGTTTATGAAATTATAAGAGTTTCTGAGCATGTCAACAGATCCATCTCTATAAAAACTTCAGCTGATGAAGATGAGACAGACTTGAGACAAAATCTGACGCCAAGTGTGAACTGCAGTCATTGATAACTGGACACAATCTAGTAGCCTGGATCCAAAAAACTATAGTAGAACTGAAGAGCATCAGTCCACTCATATTACACTTGTGTAATTTTATGTTACTGATCGACACATACACACATTGCCTGAAACAGGTGTACCATACATTTGATATACATGAAATACCTACTACACAACTAAAGTCATTTAAGGCTGAGCCGTATGTCGGTCTTGGATGAAAGTTCCTGGAATCACACACACACTCTCTCTCTCTCTCTCTCTCCTCTCTCTCTCTCTCTCTCTCTCTCTCTCTCTCTCTCTCTCTCATTCTTCACACCCACAGTCAGAATGTGGCATTTGCCATGCAGGGGCCAAGAAGGGGTTACACATAAACACACACACACACACACACACACACACACACACACGCGCGCACACACACACACACACACACACACGTGCACACACACACACACACACACACACACACACACACACACACACACACACACGCACACACACACAGTTGTGAATGTGAAAGAGAGGCAGCAATGTATTCTGAGAGGTGAGAGAAGTGGGAAGGAGATGAGAGGGATGGTGGTCAGGGAGGGACAAAAAGCACTAAGACACTAAAACAGATGAATAAAAGAAAAATAATTAAAGTTGTCCAGAGAAGAATACACCTGAGAATATAGGTATATATAGTTGTTGCCATTGTTATGACACATATATACTTACTATTATAATCATAGATATTATGATTATTATGATTATGATTATCATTAGAGTTGGTACTATTTACTACCAGCATGACCGTGACCCTAAAGTTGGTTCATGGCCAGTTCAGGCTTGTTACATGCAAGTGACTTTGCACTCCTCTGAAATATAATTACTGTTCTTGTTGGACTGCTGTGAGTTTATTTTGTGCTTCATGCGCTTCCAACAAGATATGACGCTATGTCTCTGTACAGATCTGTCAAGAGTCATTCAGACACCTCTAAATTAGCAAACAGTCTTCAAATAACTTTTTTTCTTAAAATAGATACATGTGGCATGTTGAGTTCAGTGTTGATCAAATTATCTGAAAACTGTACTCTGTTAAAACTCTATTATTGATTACACATTCACACATGTCCTCTTATATAATGTGACTGTATTTTTAAGGTGAGATAAGTTTACCAGCACAGATTACCAGACTATTATAGCCAGTGCTCTGTTCTTTGGTGCGGTGTGCTGGGGGGAGAGCGCTTGCACAGTAGACAGAAACAGAGTCAACAAACTGATAAAAAAGGCAAGCTCAATCATTGGGACTGAACTGGACATGACTCAGCAGGTAGCAGAGAGGGGAATGCTCTCAAATCTGAAATCTATCACCACAACAATGCAACTCATCCACTCCATGCCTTGGAGGTTGTTCGGCTGAGCACCTTGAGTCATAGGCTGATCACACTAAGGTGCAGGACTGAACACTGCAAACAACATTTCTCCTCATCCACAGCAGTCTGTCAGATGAATCCATTAGTAGCTATTTTGTTATTACTGAATTTCTAATTGTAATCCCTTACACTACTTGTTACTGGAAAAAATCAATACATTACCTTACTACCTTTCAAAGTGGTTACGATACAGTAGTACAGTACATATATTACCTCCCAAAGCCTTTATGTGCCTACTTGGAGATAAAAAGGCTAATAATGTGTCTCTGGCCCTTGTCCTTTCATTGAAATGTACAAGTCTATTAAACCTCTGAAAGCTACCGTAGGTGTGGACACAGCATTTGTCCACAAACAAATCTATAATTTCAAGCACTATTTAGTAACTGAGGAACCATCCTCTACTACTCTAGTCTACTTTAGAAATACGACTGCCATGCTGAGAGATGCTGTGTGATTCCTAATTCTGTGTCAGTGCTCCACACCCTGTTGCTGTGCTCTATACATAGAGAGTGACTGAGAGGTGTAAAACCTTCGCACCATAGAAATAGATTCATCATGGCAGCTTTACACAGACGCTGTGTGAAAGCCTTATAAATACAATTTCAGAAAATGACATGCTTCCCCTTTGGACTTTGAAGATTTGAAGCTACCCTGACTGCTTTACGTCTGGATGCTGAGAAAATGTTATGAACTATGAGACTATGAAACCCATTCAAAATCAGACAGGTCATGTCCACCAAATGGTATTCAACGTGTTACAGTATGTGACTGTTTGACATACAGGGGTTTCATCTCATGGCAGATTATGTATATCCAGCTCAAATCCCAATGGGATTTAAAGGGTATATCCAGATTTTTCAGGTCAAGCTAATTTTATAACTAAAATATCTTACAGACAAAACATGTGATTTAACAAGCAGCAAGGACATTCAAGGTGTCTATAATAACTTACTTTGTCAAGGCTTTAATACATTTGTTGAATGAAGCCAATGACTTCCCATCCATCATCTCTAATACCAAAAATATATGGCTGTGAAAACTTTGGTAGTCCAAAAACTACCAACATGATTGAGATTGAAAGTGTATTCTTGACCTTGAAAACAATAGTTGCTAAAAACATCAACAACAACATCACCACACAGTCAAACAAATTCTGGAGCTTTTGATCATATTGCTTAATCTTCCTCAGCGGATGGAGTTTGCCAAGCTTTTATGCAAACATAAATGTTCAAAGTTGCATTTTTTATTATCTGCACTTTGAGGACTTCTCCTACATTGTGGCTTAAAAGTTGAGATTGAAAATTCAGTTGATAATCTCACTGCAATATGAGCAACTGCAACTCCTGAGGAGTCGAACCTTGTAGGGGAAGTTTTCAAAAAAAATGATGCTTCTGCCATGAACAAACTATGAAATGGCAAGATGATGGTGAGCTTAAAGGTTGAATATGTAGAATATTTATTAAAAGCTATATATTTTTTTTAAATAATACAGCCACGGGGCGTTTTGAGGGGTACAGAATGAAAGTGTTGCTTTTCCATAAAAAAAAATATTTAGTCTGAATTAATATTTTTAAAATGTTTTGAAGGGTTCGACAATGACGTTTTGTGTACATTGTACCAGCCAATTAGCGGCCGGAATTGCGGATTGCCAGGGTTGTTTGTTGTTCCGGTGCAGCTACTGTAGGTTGGCACTGGGTGAAATGGAGTTGTAAACAAACACGGCCGTGTTGGACTTGCTAAAACCAGCGTTTTTTGCTCTCAAGTACAACTTTTCATCACAAAACTTCGAAGGTAAGACAGAATATCTGTTAGTCGCTGTAAATAAGTGGTTGTTTACCTTTGTATGCTGCTGGTTCACTGAGTTTTTAGCGCAATAATAGTGGTACTGTTGAACTCGCCAGGGTATTAGCTTTCATATGAGATGCTATTTGTTTGTGTACCATGAAGTATCAAAACGGTAGCAATGGAAATGTGGAGAGTGGGTTGACTTTCTGACGCTATTCGGATTTTGATATTTGATCATTAACTTCTTAACGCACGCTGTTCCGTTCACGGGACAGGACGGATGTTAGGAGGTAGCCACACGTTCTTCTGAATGTTTTAAACACCAACCCTTAAACATATATATTCATGCCGTACATTGTTGGAAAGCTTAGATTGTTCTGATTCATTCAAGACCACTCACGACTTATATGGTTGCTCACAGCCGTAATAGTATTAGCGATTAGCTTGGCTAGCCACTCAGCTAAGTGAGAAAAGCTATAATGCCTACATACCTTCAAAGTCTTCCCTTTATCCACAACGATCATCTTATGACACAGGACTTTATGTACAGCTCGCCAAGTATCCATTCTTGTGAAATATGAAATCCGTTTCCATAAAACCGGAATATTTTCCTCAATATGTCCATGTATTTAGTCCAACACGTAATGTAATAACACAAATAACAAACCATATACGGTCCGTTTACGTCATTTCTTGACCTGCGCGTCCATCTCAGAGTACACGTGACTAGATGTTTACGACCGTGAGCCTCTTCTGCTTCTGACGACACCACACACAAGCCAATCGGTGCTTAGGATTAGGCAGTACATGCAGAGACATTGCTGCTACTCCCACTGGCGTGTTACAAGAAATGTACCTCGGTGGTTTCAAGTCAGTTACAGCGAGGGTATGTTCGCTTCCTGTTTTCAAAATAAAAGCACCAACTCTATCGTTATGGTTTTCTTAATAATAAAAGGCAACGGGTGTTTTATTTTGTGAAAATGACCGGAAGTGCGTTACTCGCTACGGCTAACTTGAGTGGCTCCGAATTCGCAGGAACAAAACTTTAAGCAGATGTTATTTGGACAAATTAGCGTCACATTGTTGATCTAAAGGGCTACTTTCTCGCCTAAAAAGGTTAGACATGTGGATAAAGTGGTATATTTACGGAATTAGAGCTAAAATAAAATCCGGCACCGGACCTGGCAACCCGACTGCTGGAATTACTTTTTGGTTGTTGCGACTACGATCGAATACATATTCTACCTTTAAAGAAAGACTGGTTGCAATATTTGTTATATGAATGAGCCATATGCCTTAACAGCAGTATGCACCAACAGTGTCTATTTACCAATAATTATTGTGCAAAGTCACATCTAATTATATACAGTGGTTGAATATGAGAATAACTATTTCATATACCACTACACCTGCTGCATCTTAAGCATTAAAGTACAGTAGCAACCAGTCATCGAACTGGCTGCTATAACAACATGATAGACATGAAGACATATTAGATGCATAATGATCATACACATACAAACATATACTAGTGTGAGCCGCTATCGACATACAGGATATGTATCATGCTGATAGAGCAATTTCTTAAACACACATGCATCCCTAAACACCCACACACAGCCACATTTACTCATTTCTGTTATGCTGGAGATCCCACAATCTCTACTCACATCTGTCGACATATGATTAAACTAACGGACTTTAAATAAATAGTTGTAGCGAGTTTGTATCATGTGTGAATGTAAACATTTACATTCTGAGCTGTATGATATGATCACTACTGCCATAGTTAGCAGCAGTGTCTGGCCAAATAGCACTACAGGTTCTCATGTTATATGCAACAGTGTGCCTCTGGCTCTGCCAGCGGTCATGGTGGTCTTTATCATCACTCACAATCCAAATGTGTCACTTAAATTCTTGCTAATTGCTGCTAAAATACACAACAGACATCTGCTTCAGCTACTGTATGAGCTAACTGTGCTTACCATAACCACTGTAACCAGTGCACTTAACGTAGTACATTGCCAACATATTTTATATTATTTAATTGTCTCAGTGACATTTAAATGTGACTCATCAACACATGACAGGAAAATTGTGAAAAGAGTGTGCTGGAGCGATAATCTCAGCGTAAACTGAGTTAAATTGGATGAATGAACAGAACTGGTATTCATGTGAGTGGTACATTTGGAGGTGGTAGCAAGAAGGTAAACAACCTTATTTTTGCTACAACTATTCCCACCACTGTGCTTACAGTGAGGAAATGCAATTACAGTTTGTGAAAGTTGAAGTGAAAGTTTAATTTTCAGATTTATTGAACAAGATAAACATGTTACTATTGAGTAATATCAGATTTTTGCACGTACAATATGTGCTTCTGAACCAACAGCAGTAGTAGGTAAGCAAAACTTGGAAAAAATAACAAGACACTGTTTCAAACACTTCACAGTACTACAGTTATATATTTAACGTTAAGCATATTAACATTCATCCACTCTGCTACACCTTTTCTCCCACTTGCAGTGTCCCATTCAAAGAGACCCCTCGACCCCCCTACACACACACACACTCTTGAGCAGTAGTAGCACTTTGTTCTTCGGAGACTATGTAGCTAAATATACCAGTAACTGATAGCCCTGCTGGTTGATGGGCAGGAACACTGCTGGTCCTGACATTGATACAGAAGATGAATTGTAACAGACACCGGGGTGGGAGTGTATGTGTGTGTGCGTGTGTGTGTGTGGGAGGTTGGTGGTATTAGGGAGGTAGTGAATGAGGAGTCAGAAGATTATTATAGGAAATAAAGAAGTAGGAAGCTGTTTTAAGCAATAGCAAACAAATCTTGACTTGAGAAAGCTGATTCTTAAAAAAAAAAGAAGTACAAAACATGAATACGCTCAAGCGATAAAAATAGTTTTAAAATGCTGCTTATAAAAGCATCTTTTCAAAAGTGATCTATCAAGACCCCAACCCTACCTTGACCCCTTTTTCTTGGCACTGGTGAGTACCTGTTCTGTTGACCCGTAGCTACATTAGAGGGCTTTATTAGCCTTTGCACCCAGGCCCTAATTGAAATTTGATGGATGTTGCGAGCATAACTTGGTCTCAGAATAGAGAGCCTAAATCAGAGAGCCACACAGCAAACCTCAGATCCTCAGCTCTCACATAGGCAGGACATACCACAACTCTGCGGCAAAGCTAAGACAGGAGCAGCGATTCAGAGTCACAGATAGACCAGGACTGACAGAAAAAGAGATGAAAGAGAGAAGGGAAGAGTGATTCAGAATGAGGAGAAACGGGAAAGAAGAGAGAGAGTTGCATCTATTGTATAATGCAACTTTCTTTCCTTCTTCTTTCCTTTCCTGACTCTGTCACCCCCTCTTCACTCTCCCCCTCTTTCACACAGGTCTCCCTTTAAGCACACTAACCTGCAAAGGGCCGCTGGCTGGCATGGTGGATCTCAGCGATGTCAGGTCGATGTCTCGGCCCTGCTCCCCTCTTTCTGTCTTCCCCAGTCCCTGCATAATGAGGCCCGTAGCGAGCTAGCAACCAACGTACACTCTCACACACACTGAGTGTTGCCCCCACAGCCGTGAAAATGCAAATGCAAGGATGGCCGTGGTCGTTATGAAAGGAAATGACCCTGGACGGCAGGCACCAAGCACCAGGCAAGGCCAGGGAGGACAGCGGAGGGACAAACAAACGGCTTATTCACTCTGCTCCCTCTCTCTCACTTTACACTCTTTCTGCATGTCTCTCTGTCTCTATCTCTTTCCATCGCTCTCTCTATTCTACCACTGTGCAAAATCTAGGATAAAAAAAATGCTATAATACCAAATTGAACACCCAGCAAATATTGTCCCATATTTAAAGTTAGTCCCTGTGAGTGCACACCAAGTTATGTCTATTTGTGCCTGTTTGCTCAACAAAAACATTCTGCTGTATTTCTGTTAAGTTAACTGAGGTCAGACATGTTCCTATTAAAACACTGAGAGGCCACTGTTAGGAGTTTACAGCTCTCTAAAACCAGGGAACTTCTAAGCTCTATAACATGGAGAACTGCAGCAAGAACCAAAGATACCATGCACTGAAGGAGACAGACAGGCAAATACTGTAACACCAGAAATCTCAGAGATGGATATCTCAAAAATAAATAAAACCAAAACCAAATCTGCATACTGCTAGAGGTGAGTGAAATTCTTTTTTATTTTTTGTGTCATATGGGTGAACTAAACCAAACATTACTGTGAAACTGTGAGATTTTACTGCCAGTATTGAGAGTGCAGAATGTAGATGTGCAGAATACAAAAGCTGGCGGTTTGAGACTAGAAGGAAAAAAAAGTGTTTTAAAATGAAAATGGAGGATTATTAGATTATAAGGCTGAATGGGTTTTTGTTCAACTGGGGGCAGAGGAATGTGCTTGATTTTGAAAAGAGAAGGGGGGAGACAGACAGACAGACAGACAGACAGACAGACAGAGAGACAGAGAGACAGGCAAACCAAAACCCTTTAAACCCAGTGGTTACCTGCCCTACTGGAAAATACAGGAACTGAAAACAGACAGACCCAAAAATAACACAACTAACACCACAAACAAATACACAAATGAATACGAAAGGACAGATTTATTCATCCAACCACACAAACGCTGAATGTCAAACATGCACGACAAACAGAGCAGATAAATGAAAGTGTGTTTTCTTCTCCTTTTTTCCTCTCTTGTTCAAATACATACGTACAGAGTGTCCCCGGGGGGGTGAATGGTAGTTGTCAAACACACTGCTCCACATTCATAATCCTCACCACAATGATCAACCTCACCTGCAGGAATTTCATTAGGTAAAGTGTACAACAGCAGAGCATTACACTCACATACAGCAAACTCTTGTCCAAACAGTGACAGCGGCGGTGGTTTTCAATGTTTGACTTTTCTTTCCATGAAATGCTTTTGTGGTTATAAAAAAATTCACATTCAGTTATGCAGCCACACCTTTCTCTGTAATGATCTTGCATCCTAGCCTGCAGCGTTCTGTGGTCATTAACTATTGATAGAATGAAAGAGTGCTCTCATTCATCTCCTAAGATAAGTATCATACTATAACTTAATCTCCATCAGCCCTAATACCACGGCAGCGTGACTAACAAGGCAGAACTTGGTAAGCACAAGCAGAAAAGTACAAGACAACATACATTATGCATTTTGTGTGCTTTCCCAATTGTTTCTTTTATTTTTCTGAAAACCTACACAATACATGGATATACTTCTTCTGTAGTCCACATTTAGGTCTCTGTGTAAGAATGATCTCTAAGATAAAGTGTTGGCTTTCTCCACAGCAGAAACAAGCTTGCTGTCTCCAAGCTGAAACATCTACCCTTTAATTTTTTTTGTTTTGTTTTATTATTAACAAGATTCCAGGAACTTTCCCAATCTCATTTGACACTGATGGAGAACTTCTTTTGTTTTTGCGGCCTTCCAAAATTATACCTCTGCTGTCTTTCTGGAATATGGAAGGTTGTATAGTGACTATGTTATGGCACATCATGGAGTATTTGACTTGTGCTTGTATGTTTTGACTATTTAAGCAACTGACTCCAAGTTAATCCCTAAATGAGAGATTAAGAACAAACCGGTCTGCCCACAGATCTTTCTTGTGTAATTATTCCTAGAAACAGGGTACTCACGGACACCAGTCATTCAGCCAAACCTCCTCATTGTTCAGTTCCTAGAAACAGAGTCTTTAGAAATTGCCAATAGCAGTATGTACTGACATTTCCCAGTACTTCCTCAAAAGAATATCTGCTATGTAAATAAAATATGAAGAGCTGTGTAGATAAAACATCTTTACTGACTCTTGCTTTAAAAAAGGTTGCTCTAGTTTGTACATGTCTGAAAACACAGTAAAGAAGAACAGGTAGCTTCAGATAAAGCTTGTGGTGTAAAGAGTTAATGAGGGAAACTCTTGAATGTTTCTATGCTTACACACATGAGGAAGCCAAAAGTGACGCTGCAAAACCCGGTATTATAACATAATGTCCGTTAAAGTTAAGCCTTCAGGGGCTTCGTGTCGTTCCTTCTCGTGATGTAGCAGTTTCGCTTGACTATAAACAAAGTTGTGAGTTCGGCAAGTGTTGCAAAACACTAACAAAACCTGCAGCACAGGCTTTTTGTTTACAGTGCCCACTCTCCTGAAGGGGAATATCTTTTGTGTAAAATGTTATTAATAGCTGGCACTCCATGGAAGCAGATTTCAGTTGTGACATGCCTGCAGTCATTTGCATCCATTAAGAAAAAGTCTTATGTTGTTATGTAAGGTGAAAGACACACACATCACACACATTACATTTCACATGAAGACTTAAGTGAAATAATAAGGTTTATGTAACATTGTGTGCTGTTTTAAATTTACTCACACTACATTAACAGGCATGGCACTGTCTGGTAGTGAGGTGTTAATGAGGGTTAGGGTTAGGGAAAGTAATGGCTTTGTATTACACTGTTAACTTGCTTTTAAAAACAAAAAGAACTGCTGCAAACATCTGGTATCTTTTCCTACAAACATGAAGAACTTATTTATTATGCTGTTTAAAGGATAAGTTCTCATTTTCCTTTTTTTTCCCTCTTTTTTGTTTTTTGGCCATCCTTCTTTCCCATATGTGCATTGAAAGAGTTATTGGTCACTGCAATCATTCCCCCCTAGTCCAGACAGGCAGACAAAAGATCCCTTTCTTGTGATTCCAATGTAAAAGATGAGGGACAAAATCCACAGTGCTTGTTCTGTGTGACAGTCCAAGTTCAGCCAAATCTAATTTGAGTCTTCAGCACTCTGAATTAGACAAATCAAGTGTGTATCTTTTAAAGTTACAGTCTTATTCCATTCGATTTTAGTCAACAGTAGCTCTTTAAATGTACATATGGGCATGTGAATATTGTATTAGGATATACTTTTCTTTCATTTGTATAGTGCATCTTAATATAATAGCTAATTTTGACCATGTCACAGTAAAGATGTGAGTAAAAAAGTGACATGCTGACTGCGCTGAATCTTAACTTAACTGAAACTTGTTCTAAATTCTTGATTTGGCTTGAAACTTAAAAGAAAAATGATGACAGTCTCATGTTTTGTTTTATCAAAATCCCCTGGTCATGACCTGAAAGACTTGAATGACATCTGCTAAACAAGTAATTTGTTGGTGTGGACCTCCAGAGGTCAAGACCCTGAAGCTTGACTTGACACTTAAGAGTAGGGGTTTGCCTTAGACTCATCTGGAAAGACTTGAGACTTGGACTTGCTCTAAAGAACTTAGCTGTGCTGACTCGTGACACTGACTGGGACATATACAATATTTCTCATTGTTGTGCTCAGTGTTCAGTCTTTGTCTTGTCAATTCATACTCTCTGTCACCCACCCCTCTCCCCTCTCCCCTCACCCCCTCGCTCTCTCTCTCTCTCTCTCTCTCTCTCTCTCTCTCTCTCTTTCTCTCTCTCTCTCTCACTCTCACTCTCACACACACACACGCACACACACACACACACACACACACACACAAAGATAGGGCTTCAGCAGTTGAGTACCAGGCAGCGCTGACCTCTCGCTTTCTACCTCTGCCTGTCATACACACATGCACATGCAAACACTAACCAGGCAGTGCCAGTCTCTCATTCTGGCAATGATAAAAAGGCCTTTATGCTCCAAGAATTTTCATCATGGAGATGCAGACACACAAACACTGACTAACAGGTAACACACTTCAAAATTAACAGTGTGACTCTGAGTTCCTAATACCAGCTGATAACAGTTTATATCTCACGTGCATGCATGCATGCATACACTCACACACAAACACACCAGCAGGAATGTAAACACACACTATCATGCCCATATGCTCATGCAAACACGCATGAGTGAAGGACTATCTAGATGAGGGTACAACAGCAGCACAGATCAAAGTGCTTCACTGACAGACAAGCAGGTGCACATGTGCTTTCATGCTGTTCACCTGCTCCATCAGAGTGTGTGTTGGGCTTTTTTATATGATGTATTCTACACCTTTTTCTGTGACTTCAGCACCAAAATCTCTCTAATGAGCTAGCTACTGAACATTATTGACACACATCTAAACTTAATCCTTATGAGCTTAAGCAGTAGAAATATTGACATACCTTCCTTACCATTATTACACCCCTTTTTCAATCCTCTTTTTAGGGAAAATGTCAAATCATTCAAGAGGATGTAATCTTGACACAAAGCTTAAGAAACCAGGACTATTATGATGTAAGAAAATGGGTCAACAATTGATTTCTACTATATAACTGTATGTTCTTTGACCTGGCTCCCTGCTGCAACCATTACAATCTTTTATACGCTGAGGACTGAAGCCGCACCAACTGATGGAGATGGCAAGTTTCTGTAGGTGCTGTAAATGAAATTTGAATGATTGAGACACTGCAGGAGGGCTTTAATAATACAGATGTGACTGCAAACAGAACACACATGACTCTCCCCCGCCTACGAATAAAATGTGCCTTTTTCTTTATTTAGTAAAACTGCTTTTGTTGCTAAATTACTCCAATTTCTCAGCAACCAATGGAAACAGACCTATTTTCCAACCATTAAGCACACACACACACACACACACACACACACAAACACATCAGGGTAAAATGTTTGCTTGTGCCTTTAAAATGATAACTCCCTATTATTTCTTTCCCGGGAAACAGGAAATTGGATTTTAAAACAGAACCGCAGAAAATCTTAAAATTGTGTATTATCAAATACTGCACCAGTATTCTGATGAGATGAAGATTTGTGTGTCTGATTAGGAGTCTTGTGGAGCCACCTGAATGGGTTTTCTTGCTTTTACAGGTTTTGCAGTCTGCACATATTGTATGTTCTAACATTATTTAGCCACACCAATTAAAATTACAACTAACTAATGCAAACTAACTGGGAGAAACAGCTGCAGGCTAAACAATGTTTTATTGTCTTAATAACTGCATTTCAAGGCCATACTTCAGTATTTATGTATGTAGGACATATACTGTTTGTATTAGTTTGAGGTTTACATTCTCCTCTCCTCTCCTCTCCTCTCCTCTCCTCTCCTCTCCTCTCAGGCACCCCCTTCCCACAATTACAGTTCAGAACTAAACCACCATGTCATATTTAACCTACTCCTCACCCCGCAGGGAGAGAGACCTCATTTATGTTAATTGCTTCCAATTTGGACTGTTACTGGGAGGAGTGAGAACATGTGCAGATTTTGTTTGGCTTGAATAGAGTAATGGGTTGCTGACAGGTCTGTGGGGAGCTCACAAGGGAGAAAAAGAAAAATGTGGAGAATGAAAGTTTAGAAAAAGATCAGGTGAAATCAAAACTGTTAATGACAGACTGGACTCTTTAGTGACACTATCTGGTAGAAGGATGTACTGCTGTTCCACACTTCTGTATTTATTTGATATGTTGAGTTCCCTCTATTATATTACACATATCTAGTATGATCGCTGCTGAGGACATATCCTTGTCTAATACCGCTCATATATGATCAATGTAAAGATCTTTATAGGCACAATAAATACAAAAGATTACAGTAAAACATAATTCAATAGAAACAGGATTTTCATACAACACTAAGGGTGTGCTGGGCTGCTCCAATCTTTGACAGTTTCGATACATTTGAATCTCTTGGCCACCCTTCAACCAAGATGCATACACACACACACACACACACACACACACAGAGACACAGAAAGAGAGAGAGAGAGAGCTGCATGCAGTGTCACAGAGAAGGGAAGTGACAGGTTCACTGTTGCAATATGAGATCTTTTAAAGCTCATCCTCTGACACACACAAACAGCCGCACACACATGCACACTGAGTTACTGGCAGTCATAAAGTCAAGAAGTGCCCATAAGCAAAAAACTCAATCGGGTACTTCAGCGGTTGAATTTAGTTGTACTCAGAAGCCCTTTGGTGTGAATGTCTTTATATGTCAGCACATGTCTGAATTAATTTGAATGTTGAATGTTGTTTGAATAATTCTGCTCCAGGGCCATTTGTATTGTTAAATTAAATTATTTGTTTGTTGTTTGTGGCAAATTGCCAATTATCTGCAACAACAAAGGCAAAATGTACCAGCATCTGATTGGTTACAGGTGTCATAGCCAGTGAGGCTTTCTATATGACATTTTAAATCAATGTGATATTTACGTCAAAGTCACTTTATTGTCAATTCTAACTACATGTACAGGAGATATGGTGTTTCTCTCGGACCCACACTGAAGTAGAACAACAAGGCAGCTGACATATTCAAATATATTACAAAGTAGTGCAAATGGTGTGAGACAGATTGTCCATGTGTATTTAAATGTGTCTTTTTCACTAAAGAGGTCAATTCAGCTCATAAATAAATGTGAGCTTATCCTGATTCTACCACCATCATGTGTGAGAGGCGATAGTACACAGATGAAGCAAAGAAGAAAAGAAGAGCAGAGATAGACAAAAGGGGAAAAGGAAGAGAGAAAGATTGCAGACGATGTAAGCAAGGAGATAGGGTTACCTCTATGTTCATTTTAGAGAACAACACACACACACACACACACACACACACACACACACACACACACACACACACACACACACACACACACACACACACACACACACACACACACACACACACACCCACGCACACACACACACACACACACACCCACGCACACACACACACACAGAGGGGCCTAATTTGCCTACCTAAGCTGAGTTTTGAGAAGTTCTCCAACCTGTTGCAACCTGTTGAGAAAGGACAAAGGCTCACTGACATTAATAAACTGGGTCAAAGGTCACACTCTGACTTTTAACAGAATAATCAATCTATATGTTCCAGTCACTCAAACCTGCAAAGACACACGTATGCACATACTTACACTTGCAGAAATGGGGGAACAAACAAGAATCTTTAGTATGTTTAATGTGCAGTGAGAGGTTTTGACACTCACACACGCACGCATGCACACACTGAGACACAGATGATACAACTTCTACGAACATGGGGAAATCAGTATTGAGTGATAATGACTGACAGGTATCTGTAAGTTCACGCTGTCAACCATAAACATCTTACTTTTTCATCTTGTTCTTCATCGCCTTCTTCTTCTTCTTCTTCTTAGTAAGACATGGAAATGCATTCATCCAGAACTGATTGATGACAGCTGAAGTGCTGAAGAGTTTGATTGCATGCTTGATATGGGAGGAAGAACAGCAAACACACACGCACGCTTACTTAGACGCACACTCACACTGCCATGTCAGCAGCCTTTCTTTGCATATTTCCCTTCTTCATATTCTTGGTTTTATTTATACTATCAAGCTTCCTCTTTTGACTGCTTGTGTTTTGGTGTGCATGTAAGTCGCAGAGGGCCACATGTAAATATGTTCCCTCAGTATGCACTTAGCTGCTCTTATAACACATCTAAAACACTGCTTTTATAATATGTGCTGTAGGGCAAGAAGAAGAAAAGGTGATAGAAACTGCATTGCACTGCCACTTTAAATAAACTTTGAATACATGGTATTTTGAGCAGATGCAGCATAATATCTTGTCATTAGAAAGGTTAACTGAGAGGAACCTTGAATAGAAAACAATTCCAAATACTTCACTTTTATCAACGAGGCATGAAGATAACAGTGTATGCGTGTTGGCATGACTTCAATCACATGCATGAATCATCCTCTGTCTTAAAAAAAAACCAACCCTCTACGTCGCTACGGGTTTCTTCAGAAATCACATACAGTAGAGTTCTGCGGAAGGCGGAAAAAGGTGTTGTATGGAGCAAAACTGATTCAAGTTTAGATTACAGTGTGTTTGAAGGAGAGTAAGATGAAACTAGGTGACTGGGGCACAGAGAGAAATGGCAAAAGAGGAAGCAAGAAATGTCACTTTTGGTTTATTACTGAAAGCGTCCTAAGTCAGAGTGAAAGCTTATGTTCAGATTCTCTCAACTAATGAAATCCAGCTGTTCGAGCTGTCAGTCAAACTAACACAATATGTTTCTTCCTTTAACATACAAGTCCTATGATTGCAAGTACAATGGACAGCCATGAAGAAATTAAGACTTCAAAGCTACATTTACGTTTTGTTCAATAATGACACTTCTACAGTATAATTTGAGTGCAGTGGAATAAGTTTCAGCTTATAATTTACTAATGCAGTGTGGCAATAACAGCTCATTCCAGAGTAAGCCAAAGATTACAATCCCCATACCATTTCCATAGGAACAGAAAATGGACATTTACATTTAAATATGTAATTTCACAGCTGAAGCCATACCCAATTTAGGAAGTGATCACCATGTTAAAATTATGTTTAAGAAAAAGCATCCGTTAAATCAATATATGTGATTGAAACAAGAGAATTTGATATATGAATTTGATACAAGGCAAAGCAAAGTGCCTCCAACATTAGCAGCTCAGCATTCCTGTCACCTCACTGAGGCCTCATGCTTTTGCAGATACCTTGAGTTGCCCGAGGGTGCAACTGCAGTATGTTCCATTTTCAGTGTGATTCTGCTGGAACTTTGGTTGTTCTAGTTTGCAGGCCTTCAAGTCAACCCAGGTAAAGGTAAAAAAAAAATAGACAACAAGATAGAGAGAGAGTGTAATGAATTACTCAATTTTGACAGAGTCCTTTTCAGCAGTTTAACAGCTGCCTAGAAGAAGAGGCAATGGTATGTGTGTGTGTGTGTGTGTGTGTGTGTGTGTACTGAAGGAATGATGAGGTCAAACTCTTGTCAGTTTAAAAGAACTACATGCCCATTTGTTAACATCACACACACACACACACACACTCACACTCAAGCTGCTTTCCAGGATTTTGTTGTAAATAATGTTCTGTCCAAGTATTAACCTCTGAATGTCCCAAAACACAAAGCTCTCATGTTCATGACCCTTAAAAATACAATAGATATGATAAATTCATTCAAATATACATTTATGGAAGTAAAAGAACAATGAAATAAGAGTTCAAACAATATGCTAATTAATCACTAAATTTAGTTGCTTTTTTTGGGTGCGGTCGGGGGGAGGGGGTTAATGAGATGCTTGTTAAAACATTAAAAAGAGGCAAAATAAATTGTTCAAGGAAAAGTTGTTGAGTTGAGTACAATGAAATCTCTGTAATGGAGACTACTGATAACAAATACAGCATATATAGGACATGCAATACATTGTAAACTATCTTTCAGCAGTTGTATGTACACTGTATGCATTCAGTGACGTCTTTGTATACTTTACAAAAGTGCTTTAGGCCTAACTTGCTGTAAAGTTGTGCAACCTCGCATAGTCTTTTACAGCCTTAAGCAAAGTGCAGCATGTGTGCACAAAGGCGACCCCTCCACACACCATTCATTTTTCACATCAGGAGTTAGGACCCTAATTGAATTATTTGGTCCTTGTTGACACATATACTGTACAGGCTCATTCATTTTCTGCTGCGATGTTAAACTGCTGGTGGTCATGTGGAGACCCGAAACAACAAGTCCATAACCCAGTTATTGTCTCCACCCACTGCTTAATAACAAACACTGGAATATCTGAGAGTGGCAGGTATGAAAATACCTTTTGCAACTTTTTATCATTCCACAAGTGTTTGCTGATGGTGTGGAGGCTGTGCCTATCTATCAGCTATTAACACTGGAAGCTTAGATAACATCTATACTTGATAAGATATGACTGTATAAATCAGTCAGTCTGTATGAGTAAGGTTTACACCCCATTAGCCTGTGGTGACTTTTTTTCTTTTCTTTTATTACTTTTGCAAGAATATTTGGTGGAAAGAAGAGTACTTGAGTGTGTGCTGAAACAGATGGTAATGTAAAATTAGCCATTACTATGTATAAAAAAGAAAATTGTGAGGCTACATTGTTAAAAATAAAACAATATTTCAGATTCTGTGCTGACATCCTTGAAATTGGGATTCATTTTAATTTCCCTAATTCACTTTTAAAAGTTACAGCTGAAACAGTTGAATGCCTGATTGGACAAATGCTTGTGGGTTGTTCCCTTTGCGAATCGTTTTATTTATTTAAAACTATGTCAGTGAGATGATATTGCCATCACTATTTGATGTTTTAGACCCCCGCTATCAAACACTAACAGGAAGACTCGAAGAGAAAAATGAACAATAGTATGTGTGTGATTATCGGGATTAGGTCAGGGCCTTTATCACACACTGAGCTTTGCAAAGTATAGGAACTCTTCCTCCTTTTTCATGATGATCAGGTAGAAAAAACATTATCCTGTTTTGATTATTCCTGCCAGAGGCATTGCAGCTCAATATCAGGGTGTGTAGATCTGATGGACTGGAAAAAATGCCAGATTCATAACATTTCCTGCAGTGCAGTCTATGATAAGAAGCTGACTTTGGAACAAAATCAGATAACATGAATGATTTAACTAAAATCAGCCCTTCATGATCTCTTTACATGTATATGCTTCTCGCCCTTAAACATGCTGTAAATCTGCAGTAACGTAATATCCAGGCATGGCTTTAAAGCACTGTTATATAGTTACTACTGACCATAGATGCATCTTATGTAGTATAGGGATAAGAAAGAGAGGAGCTTGTATGACACTTCCTCAGCAGGTGTGATAAAAGTGATAACAACCACAGGGCCACGGGGCCTCAGACGGTGAGTGAGTGAAGGTCATACACACACACACACACACACACACACACACACACACACACACACACACACACACACACACACACACACACACTCATATTGGATATATCAGATCGTGGTCACTTTTGAGGGCATAAGATAGACTTACATTAATTTCCTGGAGTCTTACCCTAACTTTAACCAACATCTAAACTTAACCCTTACCATAAGCTTAACCACTGACCTAAAAATCTGTCTTATCCTAACTGGGAACACGGCCCCATCCCCAATTAACTGGTCCTATGTCTGAAATGTGTCCTCAAAAGTAGACTATGACAGACCACAGGCACACACAAATATACATACCCCACATAACCGTACACTAACTTTGACTTTAAACCAAGTCTTCATCCTAAAATGAATGATTTACATTAAGAGGACTTTATTTTTGTCCCCACAAGGGAGACGAGTCCCCACAACATGACTGTGTTAACACATTTACGTCACCACAACATGAGGAATACCTGGTACAATGATTCACACACACTCAAACACATGCACAGGGTGGGTGGGCATGAATCAGAAATGTTTATTGTGGATGTGTCAAACATGAATGAGACGTAAAATAAAATCATGATGAAGGACACATGTCGGCTCACACTGCAGACGTTGACTCACTCAGTGTGCTGGAGTTTGCCTGCCAGTGTCAAGCACAGCTGAATAAACTACGTTTCCGGTTAGAACTGTCAAAATATAATCATTCTTGATAAATGTTTTAGGGCCAAGCTTAACTCCTCTTGGCAGGCAGCTGACAGTGTGCAAATGAAGCTGAGTTTCATACAGTAATGTGGATAATGTTTTAAAACACAGCTATATATAAATATGACACAACTGGATTGAATGGATTAGTAGGCCAATGTGAAATATGATATGGCTTAAAATGTTTTAGGAAACCACAACTTTATGTTATTTATATTTTAAAGTAATTAGTTACTTAAAATAAAGTTAATGATCACAGTTTCTTGGCTCAGCAATGAATTGTAGTTTTCTTATTGTATGAACATAAGTAGATCAAAACAAAAATCCAACCTGTTTCTCTCTCTGTACTCATTTTATAACTAATACCATGACAACAAATGTCAGAATCAATGATCTAGTAAAATAAATTAAATTTCTGAGCAATGACCAAGTGAGCTGTTTCCTCTCCTTCCCCAGCTCCAATGAGATTGAACAAATCAACACAGCGGGAGCACAGCTGGCTCTCTATCCAGATTAATGCATCAAAATGTAAATTGAAGGTGTGGTGCAAGTAAATTGTGTGAGTCTGGCAATCAGTGCATGAGAGATGCAGGATATAAGGACTCACATAACCCAGAAAATGGGATTACGTATTCAACAATAGCCCTAGTCACTGGATTTAACACCTTCTCATATCTATATAACCATGGGTGGATTTAGTGGGGGCCTCTGGCAAATGCTGTCTTGCACTACTTTTCAGCCTTTCTCTAACTGGAAATGTTGGTATTGGCAGTGGTAGAAGAAGTACTCAAAACTATATCCTGCATTCATACTTTTACTTCAAGAGAAGGCTGAAAGAGAGGACTTATTAGCACAATGTACTTAAATGTATGATCAGATCATTTGCACATAAATACAGAATCTATAGGCAACAGGACAAGATTTTGGTTCAGGGGGCCCTCTGGTTTCTGTTTGTAGTCCGTTCGTAATCCCAAGTAGTATTAACAAATGACGTGTGAGTGGGCAGGAAAACAGTCCGTGTGGAAACCAAAAGAGGCAGCACGCAATGTCCAAAACACATTCTCGGATTCCATCGTCTATCAATGATTTAGCTTTTTAAAAAACTGTATCCTCATTCATATGCATGCATCTGTTTATAAAGAGTAGCTGAAATATTGTCTGCATCATCTCAGGTTGGTAATTGGACTGTAGGCTAAATCATCGTCAGACAGATAACTGATGAATTCTGAGGTTGACATATACCTCACGTCTGTTGAAATAATGAAGCGTAGTTTCATGTGTAATACATCATCATTTAATTGTTATATTCGGTGATAAAATCTGAAATCTGCAATGTAAACAGTAACATTTTGTCAGGTAAATGTAGTAGCCTATAATGTTTTTCTCTAAAGTAGGAGTGAACAGTAAGTAAGTAGTGTTTTTTTTGTTTTGTAAGTTATTTGGGGGTACAATGAGTTAGAATAGTAACATAATTCAATATGTTTAATTTCTAAATATCATAATAAATATTTAGCAGTTTGGGGCCCTTTAAATTTGGGGCCCCTGCGCTTGCCTAATGTCCCTTCGCCCCTGTTTATTACTCAATTTAGGTCTTTCTTAACGCACACCCACACAAAAAAACTTCATCTGTTTTTTGGGTGCTGGATGATTTTGTTATTATTCTGAAAGTACATGTGTGTGTGTCTTCCTGTACCTCGCGGGTTAACTGTGGCGGACTTGACGCTGCACGTCTGTGTGAAAGCCCAGCCGTCGCCTTGTCGAGTCATCGCTGAAGAGGAGCACAAAGCTGACGGAGCGGCCGTCCGATGGCTTGAAAACGGGCAATAACTGTGGATCACAGCGGGTTCATTGCACCACACAAGCCAAGAGCAGCGGCCTGGATGTTGACACGGATAAGGAAATAGCATCTTTTTGAGTGAGACTGTTGCCGTTTTGGTTGCGGTTGCACACCAGGACACAGACACAGAGACAGACAGAAAGAAGTACCGGAGCCGCCGAGACACCAGCGAGCGAACTTGGTTTCTTTGCCCGGTGGGAGGTGTCTGTCTGTCGGCTGTGGCTCTCTGCACGTACCGCTCACCGCGTCGTTGCCCGGACCTTTCTTTTTTTAGAGGGATATACGGTTGTAGTTAAGTTATGTTTTTGTAAATAGTCTTTTTTTAAGGGTTTTCGGCAACCAACTGTGGCTTTAATGTGACGCACTACACTGACATTTGTGCTGTGTGTTGGAGCGGACCCCCACTGCAGAGGAGTTAAAGGCATTTTAATCAAGTTTCTACCCATCATCTATCTACGGTATCACAACCCACACTCATGTAAAAGGTAACTGTTCATTTTTTGTGTTTTATTGCAACGCTTTATCCAAATCGTGAGTGGTTGTTGCTCGTTTTGTTTTTGCCTGTAGGCAAAGTTAGATGCATAGCCTCGTTTTCTTCAGTTGAGTTCCTCAACAGGCAGCAGTGTGGCTCTCTCTGCTGCAGAGCTCACTGTTCAGGACATTGTATCACAGGCTTTCACCCCTTCTATTCTAGCCCAGAGACATATTTTATTCCATGCATTGCTTTCCCCCAGTAATGTTTTAACACAACTTAAAGATCCCCTACAGACACTTTTTAAGATGTGTAGGCTATAAATTACTCTATTTTAAATAATAATACGTCTCTAATGTGTTTTTCCCCACCAAAAAAAAGTTAAATTATCTAATTAAGAACTATATAATTAAATTTCCTCTTCCTCCCACATGAAGAATACCAGAATCTGTAAATATGCAACAATGTATCATTTCAGAAGTTTAAAGGACCAGTATGAAGGATTTAATGGAATTTAGCTGGGGGTGGGGGTGGGGGGTTACAGATTTTATTATAAGATAACCCTCTCATCCTTTCCTTTGTAAGTGTGTAGGAGACTCAGGTGGCTGTGAACCTCACGAAAAACGTGACAGGCCCTTCCTATAGCCAGTGTTTGGTTTGTCCGTTCTGGGCTACTGTAGAAACATGGTGGGCTCTGTGGAAGAGGACCTCCCTGTGTAGATGTAAAGGTCTCATTCTAAGATAATGAAAATCCAATAATTCATATTTTTCAGGTGTTTATACACTGATGAAAACATATGTATGGTTGTTATATTCCATTATATTATATTCCCTAAATCTTCCCACACTGGATCTTTAACTGCTGCTAATCACGCCTGAAGATGAATGTTAAAACAGCTTTTTAGTGTCAGACTTCACATATTCATCATACCTCACAGTGAAACTCAAATGTTGAACTGTAGGAAGAAGAACAAAAAGAACATTTCTGAGTGGAGGGAGACCCGAAAGCTACATTTTATAGCCTATATCAGTAATAAACACCTCATTTTTTTCCTTGATTATTTTTTAAAATAAAGCTAACGACATTCCTGCATCTCTCCTGGGAGTTTTAATCATCCCTGTGCTCAATATAACAAGATGAGCATCTTCATTTCCCCTCAGGTTTTAATGGGATTCATTTAATTTGTTGGCATAGACTATGTGTTGATGTTACCGATAAAAAACATTTCCTTGATTCTTAATCTTAGCATTTCTTCCTGTTGATACAATCTACTTATATTAAAAAAGAAGTTTGACCATCGGACTGTGACCATGTTTGAATGTTTATATAGTGTACTATGTTTGGCAGAGTGCCTTAACAGAGGACCTGACATCTTTATGTAGTATCATTAAAGAGTTACTCTGCTATTAGCCCACTGATTATAACATTATGATTGTAGCATTTACAGTATATTATATAGTGTAAGATAGATAATCTAATTTATAAATGGACAACTTTGATTGGTCAATGCAGGTATGATTCTTGAAAACATTGTGTTGCCTAATTAACTTTAATGTCACTATTTGTGATTATTGCTGATATTATAATTGATGAGAAATTAGGTTAAAAAAAATTATAAGATTTATATGAAGTGTTTTTTTTCTTCTCTGCCCTTATTTAAAAGTAAAACATCAGAGCAGAGGCAAGGCTTTATTATGCTATTTAATAAAGAATAGTATAGAACAGTAAGTCTCCATGTTTTACCCTAGAATACCTCTTAGCTGTTGTGAAATCACTGTAAAAACACATTGCCTCATGACTAATTTCTTAAATAAGCCATAAGTCATGACCACAATAACAAGAAGGCAGACGTGCGATGTCTCACCTGCGATAGGCTTAATTAATTTCACCACAGTATCCCCATGAGATTATTTCAATTAAATGATACTCCATATGCAGTGGCCAGATTTTTCCATCACATTTCAGGCCCCATACACATTCAGTAAACAGATATACACAGAGGGGTCAGCATGGAGATTTTTAGATTGGAGAGATTGTTTAGTGAGTTAGATGAAACACTCTCTCATATTGAAGTCATCAGTCTGCATCTCCTCAGTCGGTGTCATCGTATTATCCAATATTACCTAATTGATCCCTGTAGAGCCTTTCTCTGTAGTCTACACCTGGACTGGAGCCTGAGACATCTGGTTGAATAAATGACTTATCTTAACCTCCAGGGCGCAACCAGGTGCCATTGCGGGCAAAATACTTGTGAGGGCTCATTTCAGGCCAAATTTAAAGCCGTCCAATCATGACAATCATGACATCATCATCATATGTATAATGGAATGGCATATAAAGCTTCATGTGGCAGATATTTATTTAATGTTAGAGAAAGAACCATTTAAATTATACTATGTGGTTAGTTGTGTCTAAGGCAACACACTGCCTTTACTTGAGGCTGTAGTAGCCCTTTGGGACCAAATGAAAATGTTCTGAATAAAAGCATGTTATATATTTTATTTGTTCCTTGCAGAGGAAATTTAAAAAACATGATACATTGTGAGTGGAAGTTATCTGTAGGATGTTACATAAGGAGAATTACATATTCACTAAGCATATTTCTCAGCACTTGCTAAGTTCTCTGTAATGCAATATGCAGAGTCATATACTGTTCTCTGATATGCCTTTAGCTTGTGTGCAGTGCTGTACCGACAGATCTATCTCTGTCACTCTTGAGTGCCCTCTACCATCTCATGTTAAGCTGCTGAATTGCTACAGAGTATTCTAACCTTGAGGTCAGCCGGGCTGTGGTGACCTTGGGATAAATTTGGAACATGGAGCAATTAGGAACACACTCTGCTGCATCACACCACTGCATTAACTACACAGGGGCAATTGACGGGGAGGGTGGGGTGGGGGGTACAGGAATTAAACATTGGCCCAAGGCTGAAAACAAGCTCACATATTCACTGATAAAACTCCAAACTACAAATGCAGCCATGAGGTGTTTTTGCACCCAAATATGTGTTTGAATTCCAATTCTTAGTCATACAAATAGTTCCTGAAAAGAGCCCACCAATTATTGAGCTGTGCTTGGTGGTTGGAGGAGCTGGAAGATTTGTCAACTGCAGTCAAAGTTGTGGCAGGGTTTTACTGGTGTTCATTTCCCATCATGCTCCCGTCACTCATACCACAAAGCTGGCATGAGTGACGCTAGGGCTCATATTTGCGCACATTGATAGTGGGCTGTGGACAGTGTGGTGATATGATGTTACAATTATGTCATTATAAAAAAGGACACAGGTTGCAGTTTTTCACAGTAATCATTAGCAAGTAAAAAAGTCAAACAAGTATGTTCACTATGCCCTGAAGTAATTCAGAATAAGATTAGAATTGATTTAAATTTCAAATATAATTTAATATTGTTTTTAGAGCAGCAATGGTAATGTTTACAACAACAAATTCACTATTTAAGCTTAGTAACATCTCAGTGAAAAACATGTCTAAAATGTCCATATAATAAATAATATTTCTAACATCAGAATGCTAAGTGAAGTTTATTAAGAATGAAGAATATAGGAATCAACTAGCACCCAAAGTTACAAGAATTTGCTGAATTTTAAAATATGTGGCAAAATATGTGTAAACAGTTACAGACAACATAAGACAGCTGTTGTTTTTAGTTTGTTCATAACAATTCATCAGAGTGATGTGATTGTGTAAAATATAAAAGCGGTGGATGGAGGCTATGGACAAACCAGCTGACAACATAATTTTTATTCATGTTTGTTGAAAAGGTGGTTTGATAAAGTACTTATTGGCTCTTTATTCACTAAGGTTTTATTGAGTAAAATGTTATGTTTTACCTCACTGTCTCCACCACAGCTTGTGTGTGTGTGTGTGTGTGTGTGTGTGTGTGTGTGTGTGTGTGTGTGTGTGTGTGTGTGTGTGTGTGTGTGCGTGTGCGTGCCGAGCCGAGCCCCCCGTGTTGGTCAAACAGCGACACAGAGAGGAAAGGTTGAAACGCCACTAGCTCCAGCCATCTGCTCGAAGTGAAGAACGTGTGTGTGTGTTGTGCGTTTGTTGTGATTATTATGTACAATGTGAAATTTCAGTGTTGGTGTTCATCATTTAGCAGTTGCGTTGCGCTACTGTTGAAAGCATGTAGGGGAAACACTGTGATTATTGGTCAAATGGTGTTAAAAGGTTACGCTATTTGACAGCTTGTATGTTCTTCCAGCCACTTTAGCAGCCAACCAGATATCATTTAGAGCTTCCTTTGAAGTATATCAGGTCATGTAGGCAAGTGAAAACAAATGAAAAACATGACACTCTCCCTTCTCTTTTTTTATTTCTAGTAACACGGACCGAAGCAGACCGAGCTGGGCCAGGCTAGGCCAGGCTAGGCCTACCTAGCCCTCTGTCTGGCCTTACCAGGCAGGCCAGCAACATTTCCAGGGGTCCTACCTTCAAGGAGAAGAGAGGACTTAACTCTGTTCGTACTTCACCAGACCTCCAAGTCGAGCTTTTTAACTAATTGGATTCCAATCACATTTCATCTCATCAGGCTTTTGGAGGCCATACTTGTCTGTTACATGTTTAGCTTTTCCATGTCTTGGTGGTCCCTCTCTGGATGTTGGCAGCAGGATGGATTCGGGTGTTGATTTGACGGGTGTCACCTCATTGCAGTGCTTGCAACTCCTCTCCAGTGGCTGCTGTTTGTCCTTTCCTTCCCCAGTCTTAAAGAGAAAGCCCCTTCCTCTCTCCCGGGGCTTCCTTGAGCCCTGTATGGAAGGGCCTTTTAGGACCTGTAGATTGTCTTGTTAAGACAGTGGATATTTCAAAGAGGAAGTAGAAACCCTTTCTAACAAACTACAAACCACAACAACAGATTGCCATCTTCAGTTGATGTGAAATTTTTCTGTTGCTCATCCCCTTTGCTTTTTTCTGCTGGAGTTTTATTTGAGGTTGACGAGCTTTTCATTTGAAAAAAGAAGCTTGCTGGTCGAGATTTTTCCCAGTGTATTTATAGTTTAAACTTAAGTTTGTAAGATAACCCACATCAAGAATCCTTATTTATCAGTACACAATTCCTTTTTTTGTGGTCTTCGCCTCGGGGAGGAATGTCTGAAAGCAATAGCAGCAGCAAAGCAGTGAAATTCATTGCTCCGGCCCCCCCTCCTCCCTCTGCCTCCCTCCATCCCTCACCTCAGACCCCCCACAAGAATGTGAACGGCTCTGCCAGTTCAGACACGCACGTGGTGGAGAAGCTCGATGGACACCCAGAGGTCCAACGTCGACGCCACACGATGGATAGAGACTCCAAAACAGCAGAGCACCGATTCTTCCGTCGAAGCGTCATTTGTGACTCCAATGCCACGGCTTTGGACCTGCCCAGCAAAGCAGCTGTGATACTCACCTCGCCTCCTGACTGTGAAGGGTCTTCCACCTCGTTCCCTCCGCAGCCCTCAGGGCCTGGACCTGGGGCACAAGACGCTGACAGTCAGGATGCACTAAAAGATCCCTATTTGCAATGTACAACCCTGCAGCCTGTTATTGGGCTTGGTGGGGCAGTTGCAGAGGGGCAAATACAAAATGCTGAGAAAGATTTAAGTGCAGGCGTTGTCACAGTTGGTGTACCCGCCAGTAGCAGTGTTGAACATAGTGGAGACAGGGCAGTAAAAGAGCCCAGCCCGACAGTATTGGATGTTACCAACAAAACAGTAGAAAAACAGCCTGAAGTCACGTTGCGTCCCAGAGGGTCAGAGGTCACGCAAGAGGTGGCAAAAGACAGAAAAGCGACAGAACAGGTGGATGAGGGTAGCATTAGTAGTCCGAGCGAGGAGAAGGAGAGGGAGAATGAGTTAGCGAAAGCACGGGCGGAGCAGCGAGAGGCCGAGAAACGAGTGCAAGACGATATAGAGGAGGTGGAGACAAAAGCTGTAGGGACTTCACCCGACGGACGCTTCCTGAAATTTGACATCGAGATTGGAAGAGGGTCCTTCAAGACCGTGTACAAGGGACTGGATACAGAGACTACTGTGGAAGTGGCATGGTGTGAGCTACAGGTAAGTGCAGACTCATAAAGCTGTCACCTCCTCAGTGTCTGTGCTCTGTCTCTTTCTGTTCATGCAGCTTTAATCATTTTGTGGCATTAGTTTTCTCTGAGATGTCTAAATTCCATCCAGGTGTTGAATTTAATCTGTACTACTGTATCTTATTTGTACACTGAGTTCTTGTGGTAAACTGATATGTGTGAGCCTCCTTCTCAGCCAGCTGCTTTTCTATGAGATCATAATCTGATTGAGATTGAGATACTGGTGCTGATTGCATCCTGACTAAGATTTCCTTTTGATGTCTTGATTTTTGCTGCATGACAGTTTATTTTTTGTCCAGTCTCGAGGGGCCTTAACAAAAGTAAGCAAAGTGAGACACTTGATCAGAAACAAAATTCAGATGGTTCCTTAAATCTAATGCAGCAACAGGGACACATTTCATGCTCAAAAACTCGGTCTGTCCACTTACCGCTTATGAGATTAATTTGGTTTGGGATTTGTTTGTCTCAGCTTTGAGTTGCTTTGAGATGAATTTCACATTACCTCTGAGCTGGCGTGCTTTGGTTTGCTGTTATGCTGGCATCACAATGGCCATCGTTATGTGCCCTAGTTGTTTTTCCTAATGAACGATAGATTTCAACTTACTTTTGGAATTTACTTGATGAGTTAAAATAACTGTAGTTGCTCCTTGGGGTCCGAAATTTGTAATTGGAAAATACTGAAGCGCAGTTTTACCATGTTTTGCCAAATTCTCTGGTGTTGCCTTAGCGTTGCATGACTGAGACATTGTGAAATAATCAACGAACAATTACTTCATGCTTCATTTAGCTTTAGAACTGGAGAGCACTTTTTGCTACTGTATGATGCAACTCCTGCCTGTCACTGCAGCTGAAGCGCTTCTTTTCTCTTACTCATGTTGCTCTCTCTTTTTTTTTTCTCTCTTTCTCACCGCTGCATGCCCTCAGTTTACCAGCTCTGAGTCGCTGGCTTCAACGGTTGATATATCTGTGTGTGAACGGATGCTGTGGTGCACGAGATACTACCGCAAGTTGCGTAAATGATTATTGAATGAGGAAGAGAATGCCGAACCATCGAGACCGAAATGCAGGAGTTAATGTGTGGGTTTTGATTTCCAGATAGTTTTGGTACTTTAATCTGCCAGTAATCATAAACTTACGTGCTCGTTGTCTGTATAAGATCGATTGAAGGGTGTCATTATCCTAAAGGTTAAACAAGGTACATTTTGACTAGAGACTTCCTTGTTGAAATCCCCAGACAGTCTGGGGAATTCAGGGTACTGAAAGCGTCTGTGTGCATCTCTCATCACCTCGGCCTGGTTATGATGCCCTTGAGCAGCACACATTACTTCCTAACTGCTCCAGTAGTGGTTTTACAGGGCAGCCCCCACGTCAAAGCAGAGCGATAAACCTGCAGATGCATACAGGTTATCTTGTACACAGTGTGAAGCATGAGACAGGATGGCACATAGCTTACCACAGGATGCTGTTGCTACACTACGATACTCTGATGAAACTTCTGCAGCGAGCGTGCGTGTGCGTGTGTGAGAGAGAAAGTGTGAACAAGAAGACGTGTAGATGAGTCGCATGTGTGCGTCTTGGCGGGAATGGTGAAGCTGACTGAAAGTGAAAAAAAAGTTTTAAAAAAGTCCTGTTCGCTCATCTTGTTGACAAGTAAGCACAGAGACGAAGGTGTGTTCAGCAGTTTGAGATGCAGACTAACAGTCTCAGCTGGTCATGTGACATTCAGGGCACTGAGATTTTCAGAGGGGAGAAAACATGGAGTCACATGGAACCACTTCCCTGATGAAAAACACTTTCCAGAGAAAAACAAACATTTACAATTAAAAAAGAATGGTACCTTCCAACTGTTATGGCTGTTTTCCTGCAGAATGACAGTAAATAATATAGAAAGAGTGAATGACAAAATACTGAGGGTAGTTTAAATAAAGTACTGCAATTAAAAAGTATTAAAAGTAATTCATTAGAGTACTTTTACATCACCAAAAATGAAAACCCTTTTATAATTCCTTAGGCTGTTCTGAGCTCAGTTCTGTGGATACCTTCACAGATGTTACTTGGTACACAGTCATTAGTGTTACTGTTCTTCATGTTGTGAAGCTGTACAGTGTTTTCTAGTAGTTCACTGTTGTGAAAGAATGCATATTTGGTGTTGGTTGTGAGAAGGCATCATAGTGTTGATGTCTGTTGCTATCAATAAAACCACGCCGTTGTGTTGTGAGATCATCTGTCTACTTGAACTCTTGCCACAGTGAATCCCTGGCCTGCTATGGTATTTTAACAGTAATTGATTGCTTGTTTGAAAAAGTAACTGAATAACTGATATTAGTTGAAATGCAAAACTAACCTGTTCCTAAACTCCTCCTTTTCCTTTGAATGGACAGGTTAGTTGTTGTGGTCCCTTCCCCTCACTCATTTCTATGATCCTTAAAGCAACCAGAAAAGTCAGACAAGGTGAGACTGTTCAGTGAAATGTTTTCTCTGCAGATCTGTTTTTTTCTGTCAATATCACTCTCTCCGTGTATGATTCTTTTTTCCTGTGGGAGTGTGTGGTTGTTTTGCTGTCATCTCCATCACAAGATGCTCCTTAGGTCTTCTTGAATCCCAGTTGCTAAAATCAGCCTCGCCTGATGCCCCGCGTCTAGGAAACACCAGTTTGTTTATCAGAAAACAAACGTCATGCGTCTGTTGAGCTCTCGCCCTCTGACACACATGCCTCTTTCTTTCTCTTATTCAGTCTCTCCCGTACTTTTCAATAAGAGGAAACCCCGCAAGTTCTGAGAAAGGTTCTATATCAAGGAGGTCAGATGCAGACGAAATGTAAACCGGCTGACACATCACTTTTTTCAAATTTGAGTATGTTATTTAATATAGCCTGGATTACTGGAATGAAATGTTCCATTAAACATTATATACTGTGTGTGTGTGTGTTACATAAGGGTATTGAAGGCATGTGGTGACTAATGCATGCAGAGACAAGTAGTTTTTTACAGAGCCAGGCTATAATCCTGTGTCAGTGTCAAAGATGACTGAGCAACTGCTGACATGTGGCAGAATGGTAGGAGTAAAGTTACATACACACACACACACACACGCGCACATAGGCACACGCTACAACCAATCACAGTCACTCACTGGGTGGGCATGGCAACTGGAGATCTGTGGGAGCCAGGATCAACATGATTTTGTCCATTTTTCTGTATGCACAAATGCATAGATTTACATATGCGTGTGTATGTGTGTGAGTATTTGTCCGTCCCTTTGAGTCATTATAATATACTTATGGAAGTAAGCTGCACATACTTAAATTCTAGTGTCTGTTTTGGGGATGCATTTATTGCCCTTTTTTAGTCCAGATACCGATACCTTCCCTTTGGTTATCAGCCAAAACCGAGTACTGATTTAATTAATGATATGTAGCCTCACAGACAATGGGATCATTCTTTTATGTGAAAGGCAAAACAGTCTTGAGTTAAACATTGCTTTCTTAACTTAGTAAAGCAAAATATAACATGAATACATATATGTAAAGGGTTGTCAGGGGAGGTTGTCTTTACATTCTTGGGCATTTTGATCCAAAGCAGGTTAACTTTTGTTTTAAGAGGAATCTATAAATGGATAGACAGAGGGAGGAAGGGGGTGGGGGAGGTCTGGGGGGTGGAGAAGGAGGAAGGAGATAGAGCAGATAGTTTGCTTGAGCTTTAGTGAAGAAATTTCGATTGATGAGTAGATAGAGTGAGTGCACAGAGAGAGAGAGAGAGAGAGAGAGAGAGAGAGGTCACCCGGTAGCTTATCTTAAAGTTCCTTGTTAGACTGGATGATGGATAGAAAAGAGGAGGCTGATCCCCCCCCTTGCTGGAATGAGATAAAATGGAAAAGGGGTCAGTTTGATCAAGAGTTACTAACTTATTAAAACTTTTTTAAATCATTTAAAAGCCATACAGTGTCTTGAAAATGGGTGGAAATGACTCAGGGTAGATTTTTATGAGTCAGTCATTGGCATCTAACGAGTCATGAACTATCTCTGACACTGTGGCTCGTGAAATGGTGAAAGCGGTGAAAGATTGTTGGGATGAAGCCATCACTGTGGCTTGTAGGGAAAAATACTTCTAGACTGTCTGTTCCTGTTAGGCACAGAGACACAAAACAACTTCCAATAAGTGACAACAGATTTGTATCTACGCTCCATTAAAGTGATGTTAAGTTATGAGACTGAGGTAAGTACAAGCCAGTAAGAAGAACTTCAAAAAATCAGGAGGGAAAGAACAGGCACGTATGCATGATAGAAGGAGGAGGGGTGAAGGTCAAAGTTCAGCCCTGTTTTGTCACTAAGAGCCTGTCTAGCATTCGACCACCTTTGGCAAAAAGGGTGGGTGGGGAGGAGGGGGGGGGGGTTAGAGTGAGATGTAAAGAGCAGAAAGAGAATTAGATTGACTAAAATGACAGAAATAACTTTTGGCTGAAGAGGGAAGAAGAAGAGAATGAAGGTAGAGAGAAAGATTGGGAGCAGGAGTTTGAGGAAGACGGAGTTCAGAGAGAGAATAGAGAAAGGGGAAACATGGAGAAGGAGGGAGGGAAAAGTGCGAGGGAAAAGACAAAGGAAATGAATAGGGAGTAGGAGGAGGGAGAGGAGAAACTGAGGACGAAAAGAAGAGGGGACCCTGTGTGTTTGTGTGTGACCTTAGTCTCTTAGCTTCACTGGCTCTCAAAGACCTTCAAATTTCTCTCAACAGCAACACAAGGCGGATTAGTCCCCCCCACCCCCCCACCCCACCCCACACACACATATACACACTCACATACACACACACACATACACACAAACTCTTTGGGGGGTTCTGGGCTCGTCATAAGAGGGGAAACTGGCCTCTGAGCTTACACAGCTCTGTCGTCATATTCAAGTATTGCACCAACACATGTTTCGCTTTCTGAAAATCATCAACATTTTATTATTGTATTTTATACTTTGACACTTGCTGTGAAGCAAGTCATATTGCTAAATCATAAACATTGCTTAATCATATCACCATAGTATCCTGACATCAAGCAAATAAACCTAACAAGGTTAATAATGGCTCACAGTGTCCAATTTTAGCATTGCGGCTATTTGTTGGTAGCGATGACCCAATTCAACCTGGTACTGGCCTGAAATCAGTCCATGTGACGGTGGAAGGAAGGAGGAAGGGGGGGGGGCATATAGAGGGAGGTATGAAATAAGGGGTAACAGGAAGAAGGAAGAAGGTATTGATGTTTTGGTCAAGATAGTTTATAAGGCGTTTAAAAGATGTGATGTCCCAAAGGCATCTCCAGCGAACAATGGGTGCTCTGTTGCACTCTATCTTGTCCTACAAAAAGTGATATCTGACATATTATGAGCTTAAAAACACTCTACTGCAGAGTTTTTTTTAGGTCAAACGACGCTGCTCGACTTGCTGAAATACATCATGTAAATGTTTAGAGGTGGAATTGAGTGTAAAAGCTGCATCATATATTTCTCCAGGGCAGCAAGGCCGAGGTGAAACCGTTAGACTGGAGTTTCAGATTTCCCTGACAAAACAGCAGACTGCAGCTGTGTCGGCCCTTCGGCAAAGGCAGGTTCTCTCTGTTGATTGATTTTGAAGTTGCTATAAAGCAGTTTTAACCACTATCACCCCCCCCACCCCCCCCACCCCTCACCCCTTCCGAAAAAACACAGACTTTGAAGAGATGGTAAGTGTGCCCGCTGCTTAAGCATTTTCTCGTAACTGTTTTAAATGGCTACAAATAATTTACTCAGTTCCTTTTCAGCAATTAAGCTCACGTGCGTGTGCATATGCATGTCAATATAAGACTGCATATGAGTTTGTGTGAGAATGCAGCGGCCGTGTTTGGCTGTAGTGTACATGCTGCAGCTAGCATTGGAGATTGCTCATTTGTTGATCTCAGCTGTTTAGTTTTAATAAAACTGTGGAGAAGTTGCAGGATATTACTTGTTTCAAACAGACAGATGGTTTTGTGGACCGAGTAGTTAAAGAATTTATAGCTGGAATGACTTTCTCAACTGTACTCAGGGTGGAAAATCACCAGCAGGGCCACCATGCTTGTTTTTAAAAGGCTTGTACGACTGTGTAGCTCAGCCATCCGTCATCATGATAACGTCACTCATAAAGCTGTCAAATGTTCTCTAATAAATCTACTTGTAAAACGGGTGAATGCTGCATCTCGACAACGAAATCTTAGCAGCCACCATGAACAAACATGTGAAGTGCATTGATTAAGGGTGTCGGAGGGAATTATTAAGACTTGGGAGTCAAAGTGTGACTGCGCTAACCCCTAATAGACCCCTAACCAACATTTTACACAAACGGCATTCCAACTAATCAAACCTATCTGCCCT
Source organism: Scomber japonicus (assembly GCF_027409825.1). Taxonomy (NCBI): domain Eukaryota; kingdom Metazoa; phylum Chordata; class Actinopteri; order Scombriformes; family Scombridae; genus Scomber; species Scomber japonicus. The sequence goes on along the minus strand of NC_070600.1, from coordinate 14,445,748 downwards.
ACCCTGTTTCAAAACACACAGCAAGATGTGTAGCTCTGATATATAGAGGCCCCAAAGCCCAGCGGGTTGGATATATGAGTGGTAAAACAGGAAAATGCTGTAGGCAAAGGTCACCTGGTGTTCAAGCTCTGATGTTGAATAATCCGGTGATGAGAGAGGATACAGAGAGGGCATGGAGGAAATCTCTTTTTCATTCATTTTATTGCTCATTCTCTTACTGTATTGCGTAGTCTTCCGCTTGCTTTGTCGTTCCCCCGCCTCAGTTAGTACTCGCTCTAGTCTGTCTCATGTCAGCAACCAGCTGTGACCAACAAAAAGAGAGAGACAGAGAAGCTGACACTTCCTCATAATGCAAAGCATCCCCGCTCTTCCTTGTGTGTAGTGTGTTTATAGCAGAGTTTCCCCTAATACTGCATAATGAGGTCAAGTCACCCTGCTTCAGAGAATTTCATTAGCATCGATCTCAGTGAGAGGTGAAAGTGTCACATGGTCCTAGTGCTGTTTTTAGGTCATGTTATTAGGGAGGAGTTAAATAAAATTACAATCTTAAAGCGTCATGTGTTTGTGCAAAGTCACTAATATGACTAAAAATACTGCATGTAGTCTAGACCTTCCACCCATGGGAGTGAAGCATTTTATCACACACGCATAAATCTAACTTGATGGCTTTGAGTCCTTTGGATGTGTGTGCTAACAACCAAGTTATGTGTGAGATTGCGTGCGTGTGTGTGTTCACAGGGAAAAAATGACTGACCTTTCTCCTTCCCTTTCTCTGTTTATTTAGAAGCGAGAAGTGTTATCCTGAACTTTGAGTGTGTGCGTGTGTGTGTGTATGTGTGTGTGTGTGTGTTTGCGCGAGTCAGAGAGATGAAGACGCTCAAGTGCTTTGGCACACACTTCTAAATAAAGTCATCCAGCAAATCAAAAGAGCCGAGAGAGATGCTGAAAGATGCTTCACAAAGTGCTGAGGGTGCGTGTTTAGGGATTACATCACATTAGATGTATCTGTGCGTGTGTGTGTTGATAAGCATGTTAGTGTACTTTATAATGATTGTAGTGTGGTTTAATTGGAAACAGGTTGTGTGTGTTGCTGACTCATGGAAAGGCAATGTGTGCCTACAGTTGATGTAGGGGATTTTATATGTGTGTGTGTGTGTGTGTGTGTGTTAAGAGGTGATTCCGGGACACTGAATGTATCGGGCAGATGTTAGATGACTTGTTACACCTCTGTCCTCACTCTTTTTTTTTTCTTCCCGCCCCAGCTTTGTGCTTTCCAATCTGATCTGTGCTTCCCTCTCTTTATCTCCTTCATCTATTTCTGCTCATGTCATTATTTTCCTCCTCTCATCTGTTCTTCTCTCCTTTCTTAATCCCTCCCTCTTTCCCTGGCATTAGTCTCTTCCCCTCTTCAAATTTTACACACCAGAGGGAGGAGCATCTTTTTTGTCTGATTCCTCCCCCTTCACCACTGTTTTTATATCATTGATTTTTTTTTTTTTTGTAATTTTCAATTTGTAGATTATTTTCAAGGCACCTCGGTTCTGCTAGATACTTTTTAGATTGTACATATTGCCTGTGTGTGTAGAAAAACATGCATTTCCACCAGCATTACCATTACAGCAACCCAGATTCAACCCTACACACACACACACTCACAGTAGCTTGACTAAGTGCGAGTGTGTTCCTGATTAGTGAAAAGAGGGTCATGGTTTTCCCCCTTTTTTATATTTTTTTTGCCAAGGAAACTGCTAGACAATACTGACATTGTGAGAATAATCACTTCCTAGAAATCCACTGCCATGATTGGCTGAGAGCTGCAGATCTCAGAAGCAGGGGATTGGGTCACGTTGTTTTGAGCCTGAAATGACAAATCTGGGATCAGATGGACAGCTTCTCTTTTGTGAATGCACCAAGCAGAAACCCAAGACACCATAGAGTGTATGACATGCGTTACTTGGTGGGCCTGTTATATATATATAAAAGAACACAGGTCTACCGTGTCAGCACCAGACAGGTTCACAGTGACTCTGGTTGAATTAAAACTTTTATGGTTAAATTACAGGGCAGGAAAAAGGAAAATTACACATTTACACATAAACTGAATGAAACCGTAAAGAGATCAGACAGACAAAGCGAGGATATGTTTATTTTTAATGGATAAGCAATGACGAAACTACAGGTTTGAATGAATGTGGGGAAATCACCACACTAGTGTTAACATCTGGGATGTTGATGACTTGCTTCTCAAGCAAACAATGCCGTAAGGACACAGAGTAGGACATTAAGATTTCATGTCCAAATGCTGTATTCAATTTCTATTTTGGGAAACATTGTCATCAATAAATATTCATGAAATAAAAAGGATCTGTGTGGCTCCCTTGGTCTATTACCCCATTTCACTTTCATTCATGTTTTTGTCCTTTTTGCTCAAATGTCGGCTACTCCTTACAGATCTAAATGACATCACAGTGTCGGTGTGAACGGGTCGATACATCATATCACCTGGCTTTACAACCCTCCTCCGGACCTGGTTGAACACAGCTGCTCTGCTTTGTCTAACAGGCGTGTTCAATGGACCAGTGAACCTCCTGTATGAAAGGGATGTAGGAGTGTGTGTGTGCTTATGTGTGTGTGTGTGTGTGTGCGTGTGACCTCAGTCTAAAATAGATCAAGTCTTTAAACTGCCAGTTGTCTGCATCAGCGTAAAGTGACCTGAGCTGCACATCCAGACTGCTTGCTTTAAAACACTCCGGGTCTCTTTTTTTGCAGTATGTGTTGCTTAATCTGTCTATAGAGCGTGTGTGTGTGTGTGTGTGTGTGTGTGTGTGTGTGTGTGTGTGTGTGTGTGTGTGTGCACACGCACGCACAAGTGAGCTCCTGTTTCTTTTTTTGTGGTCACCTCTTATTCTGTCTGTGTGTCTGTGTTTGGGGAGGGGGCAGCTCACTGGTTTCTTCATTGTATGTCTCCCAGATTCCCCACATTCCAACGATAAGATGTCATTCCTCGGTGGAAGGTGGTGGTGGTGGGTGTATCGTATTGTGAACCCCCCCTTAATAAATGTGTGTGTGTGCTGCTGAGACTACTTAATCTCTGTGTTTGTGTGTGTTTGTGTGTGTGTGTGTGTGTGTGTGTATGTGTGTGTTGGAATGTCTTCCAGGCCTGAACCTCTACTCCCTATGAGTTCAGTTTCATGTATTTATAGGAGGATGTTCATTTCTTTACATTGTTTTTAGTTTTTATGTTAAATACTGAGGTGTTTTTTTTTTCAGAGATCACTTGTAAATCTTTTAATATGTTTTGCGCATTTTTGCCTTTATTTTGATTGTGGATGGCTAAGACAAGACAGGAAATTAAGTTAGAGAGAGAGAGAGAGGGGAGATGACACAGCTGGAATTGAAACCCATTGGATTTTTTCACCAATGTTGCCTTGTGCTGCTCATTTTAGCTACCTATAGCAATCTACTGTCCCTCATTACTTGTAGGCTGGATTGCAAGTTGATTAAAAAAAGAAGCTTTGATTAAATCAGCTATAAGTTGAATGTCTGTCATATTTTATCAGTTGATGATGAATTTGCTCAAATATTTTGCAATATCACAAATTTCTATCATTGCAACCGTCCAAAAAGGAGTCATTTATTGTGCTAACGTGCTCAAGTGTAGCACCCAACAGCAAGGACTGACAACACACAGTTGAAAGAATAGATGCAAATGCAAACTGACAGATTCTTCTCATTGGTCTTTGATAAATAATATATCTATTATAAGAGAGTTTAAATTAAACAGATCTGAGATGTGCTTAAAAGAGGTGTGTTGAACAGAAATGGTTTTGGGTTTAACAGGTTCACTCACTTCTGGAAATAGAACGAGACAGAATGAACAAAGTGTTGTATTGAGGCGTCTCTTTTTGTGTGCAACTGTGTGTGTTTGTGTGTTTCTCACACTTAGGTTTTTTTTCTTTCAGTCACTCTCTGCTCTCATTGCTTTCTCTCTCTGTTTCTGGCTTCCTCTCTCGCTCTCTGTTTCAGTCTCTCTCCATCCTCCATGACCTTAACTAATGCCTCTGGAGGAAAGAAGAGAGACAGAGAGAGAGAGAGAGAGAGAGAGAGACCGATAAGGGGGGGTGGGTGGGGGGATGGGGCGCAGAAAGAAGAGATGGGATTTTTCTCTCAATTTTTTTTTTCTGTTCTAATAATAGCAACAGAGTGTCATCTGCTGAGCCATAACTAGAGCAGAATGAGTGGGGACTGTGTGTGGCTGCATGTGTCAAAGTAGATATATGTGTGTCAAAGTGTGTTGTTGTGTCTGTGTGTCTGTGTGTGTTTTCACACTTTCCTGGTAGACAAATTCTTCTTAAACACTGTTGTACTGTTACACTGAACTTTAGTAGACATAACTGACAAAAAACTTCTTCCAGTGTTTAAATCTTCCTACTGAAACATTAAGTTTACTTGTGGATTGAAAGAAAATTAATTGTAGACAGTTTTGATAATCAATTAATTGTTTTAAGTCATTTTTTAGGCAAAATGTTGAAATTCTCTGGTTCCAACATTTCTGGTAAACTCAGTATCATTAGGTTGTGGTGACACTTGTTAATCTTTAGACTGCAGCGCATTACGAATCTGTCGTAAATTATCAGGGGTTACGTGAGTCCCTTCTGCATACACACTAGCACCACGAGTTGAAAGTGGACTTTTATGGTCAGTTTTTGGTGAGTGTGCTTGATATGATGCTGAGTCAATAGGAACAGGATAAACACACACAAAATCACACACAATCACACGCACTGTGGTCAGCGAGGTAGGAAGTTCTCCCCACCAGATTAGGAGTCAATCCCTCATAAACCACAGACTGTATGATGTAATCACCACAGAGGGAGGTCACATGGATGGTATGCAATTCTCAATGCCTTTGGAATTGAACGGGAAATTCCCTTATGTCCTTTGTAATGCTGCGGTTGGGGTGCAAGGATTGAACAGCTGCATAATGTGCAAGAGTCGTCTGCCACAAATCATTTTAATTAGTAGTAAACCATGATATTCTGAGACGGTGTTGACAGTTTGCAAGAAGTGCTTCGTTACTTTCACATTTCTTGTCATTTATGTGCCACTGTCAATCTCTGTCACTTGAATAGATAAGCGCGTCCCATCCGATTGATATGCAATAGTTGTCTCCTGTCACGAGGTCTGTGTCCATAAGCTGGGTGGTTTCGGGTTGAAGTCACAGAGTTCACTTAGATGATGAGTTTCTGGACACAAGAAGTGTGTATGCCAGATTCAGCTGATAGGAGGTTTTATGTCCCCCCCCCCCCCCTGTGGTGGTGTTGCATTTATCTATATAGAGATATTCGCTTGTGTGATGAGATAAGACAGGTTGTGAAAATGTTTTCTAGGGCTCTTATCTTAGAATCAAAAAGGTAAAATGTTGGGTCTTTCCAGCAGAGAGAGTCCCATTTAAGTGTCCTTTTTAAAGTGAATTCACTTTCTTTACAACTTTGCTCTCTTTTTCTTCTGACTGAACTAGTGTATGGTAGATTGCATGTGGACAGGGTGTTTAAAATCAAGGTAGTAATTCCAAGTCTACTGGTTTGCTCTGCCAAATCTAATGAATGTTTATAACTAACAGAGTTTACATGGTATGGTTAAACTGGGGACCACGCAACAATGGAACTCCCACACAGGTGTTTTAACTTTGTGCAGTGATGTGACAACCAATGGAAATTTCTATGACTGTTATGATTGACATTAAAAATAATAATGTGGTGATGACAGCTTAACCTGGGCATCACACGACTGCAGCATCGCAGTAATGCAGTTGTTTTCACTGCCCTACTTTTAAAATGTTTGGGCACAGTTTTCCATTCACTTATAAGAAAAAGTGTCCCATCAGGTACTGCACATATGATATAGTTAGCTGTTGGCCTGGGCTCAGCTTAAGCTTAAATGAATAAGGCAGGTTCGAGCTAAGCACAGAATTTCACAGTTTCCAACTTCTCAAATGTGATTATTTGCTGTTTTTCATTCTATTTTAGTAAGATTGAAGCCTAAAATAAGATTTCATATAGATAATTTGCTCCTGCGGCAGTGCATCTGAATGGTAATGACTTTTTATGACTGCCATATCTCACAGAATAGCTGTGGAAGTTGTAACACACACAAACACAAACACAAATACACACACACATACACACACACAGTGTCCCACCCATCTTTCCTGCTCACACAAACATGTGTGCACAAACGCACACATGCACACATGCAAATTATAACAAAGCAGGGTTGACAGAAAGGTCATGTCTGTTTGTTTACTGTTGCCCGTGCTTTGTGTGTATGAATGCGTGTGGTTAGTGTTGCATTGTCTATTCATTGTGTTACGGGTGATAAACAGCTCACCTCTGTCACCCCGTTGTTGACTAGGGCTTAGTTACACTGAGAAGAGGGCGGTGCTGAGGAAGCATGAGAGACAGGATGGAAAAAAGTGGAAGGATGGAGAAAAGAGAAATAAAGAAGGAAAGGGAAAAAGATGAGAGGGAGGAGAAAAAGACGTGTTAAAAATGCCAGAGATTTATACTGTTCTTTTGTGTGACCTGAATGGGTGGGACTGGACCTTTTTCATTAGGTTACATTTATTTGAGGGATGTTTTCTGTGTGTGTGTGTGTGTGTGTGTGTGTGTGTGTGTGTATGAGAGAGAAAAATGTCTCCCTTGGCTTATTGGAAAACGTCCATCCATTGTCACTCCATTAATATTTGATTGAAAATATTTCTGGTTATTCCTCATGTGCTGAGTGTGCACATGTGTTTGTTTGTAGATTACAGCTAATGGAGGTAAATGTAGTAAATACAGTAGTGTATACACAGTATGTGTTTTTGCTTGTGTGGGTACATACTGTAATATATTAGAGGTGTGGCTACTGTGATGTAGCTACACCTCTATTTATTTTTGATAATTGATTAATAATTTAGTTTTTAAAATGTCCCAGACACAGATTTAGCTAATTCAGTTACAATTACATGTACATAGTCTGATTTTGTATGCAAACTCATGTGCTTTTATGTAAGGGCATCACTTGATGGGTTTGCTAGTTTGAGTGTATTGATTAACTGTGTATCCAGTGTTAAAGTGGATACATAAGCAGTTGACCCCCATTAGAAATCATAGATTAGTGTTAGTGAGAGGGATTACGCAGCTCAAGAACCCATGATCTCGTGCCCCCCAGCTAAAATTCAGTTAAAGATGAGACTTGATAGGCAGTAACAAAGGAAGAGACAAATTTAAAAAGAGAGAAATATCCAGCAGACACTGATGGAAAATCTCAATGGAGAGAAAAACCGAGACAATGAAACAGTCAAAGAGATGAGCAGAAGATACTCACGAGAGAGATAGTCAGAGACAAGGGCAGAAAGAGAGCCAGACAATCCAAAGAGACAGAAAGGACTGATGACAAACAACCCGGAAAGAGAGTGTGATATTCACAGAGATAAATGCAGACAGACAGTGAGAGAGTGAGAGAGAGAGAGAGAGAGAGAGAGAGAGAGAGAGTAAGGGAGAGGGAGAGAGAGAGAGGGAGAGGGAGAGAATGAGAGAGAGAGTAAGAGAGAGTGAGAGAATGACAGAGAGAAGGAGAGAGAGAAGGAGAGAGAGAGGGAGAGAGAGAGGGAGGGAGGGAGAGGGAGAGAGGGAGAGGGGGAGAGGGAGAGAGGGAGGTGTATGTGCGGTTGACGCACACAGACTGAGAGAGAGTGAGACAGAAAATTAATGGGGAGCTTTAGAAGGTAATGGACTGTATATCCCCTGTGGTCTGATGGGAGTCCCATTCAGCCAGTGTACTTTAGCCATTGTCTGCTCCATTGTGTATTCAATATCCAGATGCTCTCCAGCCCTGGGGCTTTTGCACAAGAGTACAAGGCATTTTTTTTTAACCTTTATTTATTCTGGGGGTGGGGGGGACAGTGCTCTTTTTCAGACAACGCCCTGATCACATTCACACAGTTACACATTCACACCTGGAAGCGGTCCAGTACCACAGTCTGATATGCGGGTCACTGAGCAGCTCCACTGGATCAGTTGGGGTTAAGGGCCTTGCTTAGGGGCACCTCAGTGGTGGTAATAAGCACTGCTTTTCACTTTCCCCACCCAAATTCATTCCTACCGCTCTGGTGGATTTAACTGATCTTCTCTAACCTTTAGGCCACCACTGTCCAGTTTACATAGTCATCCATTGTGGTGCTGCATTTTCCTTCACTCTCAGAGGATTTTGTTTTGTTTAGAAAAGTTTTTTTTATGTCATCATATATCATTTATTGCCAGAATTAAGAAAAAAACGAATGAATGTGAAAATGTATGTATGCCTGTAGTTGATACTGATACAAATACCTCAGTGAGCCTCTCTCTGTGTGTGTGTGTGTGTGTGTGTGTGTGTTGTGTTGTGTTGTGTGTTTGATGTGTGGGTGGCTATGCATGCATGCAGCCATGTGGTTTTGTTTGCAGTAGAACAGGTTAGGGTCTTGATCTATCTTTGGATGCAGTTTCTGTTTTTCTAACATAATAAACTAAATGCTCACTATATCATTGACAAAACTGGTTATTATTGAATGATTCATATTGACTACATGTCACAAAAACAAGAAAGAGAAGTGGTGTATGATCATTCTGTGAAATGCTTTGTATTTCTCTTCATGTGACAGAGCAACACGAGGTGACAAGAAAGGAAACTCACCATGTTGCACATAAATGTCCTGTATAATAAGTGAGAAGCCATTCAGAGAAGTGTTGCATCATTTCAGTTCAACTTGCAGGTGGCACCAAACTATACCACAGTCTACAGCACATCCGCACACTGTGGTTATTGCATGTACACACTGACACTTTATACAGAGCTATTTTGGTATGTTGAGACACTATATTTCAGACACCATGGTCAGCCACCAGCTATCTGCTACTTATATAGCTCTGGTTTGCTTTTTCACTGCTCGGTTTGATTGAACATTAATAGTGAAATAATTCAGTTGCTATATTTATCTCAATTAAAGTCTGAAAGGACTCCCCTTATATTTCCATGGCCTGGTGAGGATGTCAATCAGTAACAGCTGGTGAGTCAGAAACAACTCACACCTTCATGCTATTTTACAGAGGTTGGCTACTCTTCTTGACCTTCATATTTTCAAGCTTTGTTATGTTCAAATACATGAGTTACACACTCTTACCTAAATGCACAGCATGCAAACAAAAAAAGCCCACAAAGCTGACATTTCAAGCATATTGCTGGATATACAGCTCAGTTTAAAAACAAACAATCAAGAAATTCTCCCACTGCCACTGCCGTGCCCCCCAGTCCAAATCCATTCTCACCGTTAGCTTAACAGCAGTCATTAACAGTCCTTTGGGCATGCTAAAACAAGCTAACTGTTACGTTGGCTAACACAAATAGCTATCTACTGCTAAATTTAAAAAAGGGAAATATAAATTTGGACTGCGTTGAGGCTGAATAAAATGTCATTCTTAAGTATTAAAGTAGTCCACAATTTGCACCATATAATTTCTTGTAATTGTAATATACCACTATATGAAATATGAATCTATCCATTGCCTTAATGCCAGTATTGATAGGTTATGGAGGATGTCCTCAAATGGAGCATCATTTTCCATGTTTTTGCCAATAGCACATGAGCAAAAAATGAAGCACATTAAATTGATATAAATTGTCTGCCCTAACGAGGACAGCCGGAGCCCGTCCTCTGCTCTCCTCTCACAGCTTCACACAGGCTACCTTTCGCCCACTTTCCTGTCCTCGGGGTGTTTCTGTTGAAGCATTTAATCAGAATTTCAATAATGGATTTTTTTCAAAAGAAGAGTTTTTAAAAATATATATAATGGGTTAATAATTGTTAATTTAAACCAATTACTCTTTTTTTTTGTATTTTGATCATCTCCCTCTTGCCTCAATCAAAGAGGAGCAACCTTCCCTGCCTCTATGGCCCAGCCTCCTCTGATGTGTATGATACTCTTCTTTGGAATTGATACAAACATATGCCACATTTGCTGCCATTGTTAATTAATGGATGCTGACTGCAGTTGTACAGCTGAAGTTTGTTGTCATCACATTGCTCCACCTACAGTGACAGTTGCTTGTTCAAACAGGATGATCCAAGTCACCTGTCAAATACAGGAGAAACACTACAGGCCATACTGTCATAGTATTATGCAATATGTTTGCTGTTCAAGACTTTCCTGGAATATTCAGCAGCATGTGATTGTCTTTCAGCCTACAAGTGTTGAGAGACAATCAGAATTATTCAAGTTACTTCACATTTCACATTTGCAACTATTTCGCAATGTTGAATTAACAATAAAGTAAAACAACTTGAAAAATAGCAACATAAAACATTAATAATTGATCATTTGGCCTTTAATTTCACTGCTCTGCTTGCAACAGAGCAAGGCTTTGTTTTGGTGTGGGTTGTGAGCCGAAAACAGCTAAGAAGTGCTGGCTTTTCTAGTAAGCATCTTCTAGCACATTTTAGGGAGGATTTAATTCTAAACTCTTTAGAAGGCTTCCTTTTTGTTAAGACAGCAAATCTGCTCTGAATGCTGTGGAGGGGAATGTTCTTAATTAGCCCAAACATTAGCTCTGTTTCAGCTCAGTAGCTGGAAGCTGGCAAGGGGGGAGAAGAATCAGATAAAAAAGGGAAAAGGGCAAAAAAGGGGCAGCGATGGAATAAAGGCAGGAGACTAAGAACTACCATAAAGTGCCATGAAACTGCTTCCAATGCTAGCTCAATTAAAGCACCATCCTATTGATTTTATCACTGTTACTCTGTGTCCATCTCATGTTCTTAGCACTGTCAGTCTGCCTTCATTGTCAGTGTGACACTGTGACACAATTATGACACAATTGTGGAAAAATGATCCTTGTGTGTGGACATGTGCACGTCGCCATAGATTACTGAGAAACTCATCTGGCATGGTTACATATTGAGCAATAGCCTAGTGTGTGTGTGTGTGTGTGTGTGTTTGTTGGTTTGTATGTGTTAGCGAGTTAGGAATGAGCATGCAACATTTTACTATGGTAATGACCTTCACTCGAAATCAAACAGACCATGAATTCGCTCAGTATGTCTCAACATGTCCTTGATTATTTGATATTCCTGTCGGCCAAACTCATTTCTCATTGTGGGTTTTCCTTTTTTCTGGGGATTCCCTGGTATGTTTGACACACGTTGTATTTATTTACTTTGAAGATTCCCATCTCTTGTTTTTCAAAGCTATTCATGACATATTTCCTCTTTTGTGCTGCTCATAAATGTGACTTTTGTTATTCAGGGAGTTTATTTCCCCCTCATCAACCAAAACAGGTCCTGCCAGCAAGTATTTCTGCCTCGTTACCAAAACAAAATGAGCGATGGCTGCTTGCTCCTCTTTAATCCTGTGTTTTATATAACCAGAATAAACAGTATGCATACACACCTGCTTTTGTTTGATTGGCAAACTTGAGCTTTAGAGTTTAGGGTTGCCATTAGGGAGCTAATGCTAAAGTGTGTGACACTTAAAAAGACAGATGCAGATGCTTTGTGTGTAAAGGTTTGTCAAGCCGCCTGTTCATGAATATTACATGTGTGCCCCGTTTTCTGTACAGCTGTTAGGGATATCCTGTATTATATGCATAATGATGACAACCGTGCAGGTGGTGCAGGTCTGCCATTATTCTTGCACAGCTGTCCAAAAAATATGATGTTCAAACCTGCATTGAGGTTTCATTTTCTGGCCAGCTCTTGCCCAACCTGATACAAATGTTTGGTATCAACAACACTGGTATATAAGGGCTTAAAGAATATAGTTTATAACATTAGTAACCCTGTCCCTGTGTTTGTTCATTTATCTCTAGCATTAACAGCATTAGAGTATTTTTATATCAAAATCCCTGACTTATCTCTTAAAACAGCTTCAAATGTTTGATGACTCACCGTGCACTCAGGGGTGTCACAATAATTCATACAATCAGTTGTGACTTTGGGTGTGTGTGTTGGACACACCTGTCATGTAAAAGCACACAAATCCATTTGTGGGTTGTTTGCCAACAGAGCAATATGGAGAGTGATAGGATGAGATGGAGTTGGGTGTAAGTGGGCAAAAACTACAAGCCCCACCCACTTTTGTGGCACAATCATAAGCAAAGGATTTGATTGAAGTCCCTATTATAACTGTACACCGCTCTAATATTCTGTTTTGTTTTTAAAATGGCATAGTACAGAAGCTAAAGAAATTAAATTACATTTTTTATTGTTTTTATTTTGTTTGTGCAATGGTTTGTACTGAGCATATAGTTGATGTCAGATATCAGTGCTCTCTTGTGGAGAAAGTATGTAATGCAAATACTGCTTCCAAATGAACTCGAGGGCATTTTTAGACTGCAGTTACTTGCAGTGACTTATCAGCAAACATGCACCAGTGCAGACACATCTGCAAAAGGCTAATATCAGCGAATATCAATACAGCAGGCAGAGTGATTTATTGATCTAGGTCTAGTTATGTGCCTGAAATCAAGGACACATTACATTAAATGATTCATTGAATCAGACAGGTTGAATCTTGACTTATGCAAACAAAACTCCATTTCACTAATAACCTGTAAACTCATGTTCTGAGAAACACTGTGCGTGTGTGATGTTGGCAGACTGCCTTTTCCCACTGACTCAGCCCTCAGACAGGTACATACACCTGTCTGAGGGGGAAAACACAGGATTTTTTCTCTCATTTTTGTCATTCCATCCATCCTCCATCCAGACAACCGTGGTTTGACCCTGGTATTTTTTCAGTCTGGTGCACAATCGTTCCTCCATGTCTCTATTTTCTCTCTCCTGTCTGCTGCCCTCTCCCTTTAACTGATTCATTCTCTTCTCACTTCTCTCTTTTTTGTCTCCTGTTCTTTTTCCTCAATCATTCACTCCCCTTACTGCTGTCTACACTCAGTGTTATGCTGTTTCTCTCTGAACTTCTCCTCCTCACTGCTATCTTTTAGCTCTTCCTCTCTCTCCTTTTTCTGTCTCTCTGTTACTATAAATAGCAGTCTCGTGGGCTGGAGGTGTTAGCAGCAGCAACAGCAGCAGCACATGATTCATATTTTCAGCTCTGCCTTTTTATTTACCTTCTCTTCTCTTCTCTTCTCTTCTCTTCTCTTCTCTTCTCTTCTCTTCTCTTCTCTTCTCTTCTCTTCTCTTCTCTTCTCTTCTCTTCTCTTCTCTTCTCTTCTCTTCTATCCTTTTCTATTCTATTCTATTTTCTATTCTACTCTACTCTATTCTATTCTACTTGACATACCTAAATGTATCTGGATCACATTCAAATTACTTTCACCCCAGTAAACCCTGTGTGTGTGTGTCTGTGTGTGTGCGTGCGTGCGTGTGTCTGTGTGTCTGTGTTCTCTGAATGGAGGCCATGAGCAACCATGGGCTCCATTCATCAAATAGTCTCCTCTTTCAACTCCAACATAACCTTCTACTGCTCTCATGCCACTGCTGAGTGGTCAAGCATGGAAGAAACTGATTGTATAGGGAAGCTGGATTTATGAATATGAAGACAGTGTCAGCAGTCAGTCCAGTCAGCAAATTTTTGAGAGAGAGAGAAAGACACCTCTGTCACCTCATTGACTGAAAACACACACACATAGAGATATATGGCACTTAAAGCCTTTTCAGAAGTTCAATAAGACTGTGAGCACAATGGTTGTCTCAGTATCAATACTTATTTTAATAATATAGATGATGGTGTCCCAGATTTGTTAGCACGGTGTACAACACACAGTTTGTATTAAGTCATTTGCAGGCAGAAGAGGCACTAACCTATTTATGTCTGTAATTCTGTTGTAGTTGCTGATACACAATGTACAAATGCAATGATGTTGGATTTGCTGATGTACTATATGTACTTGCTGTTCACTACTACTCCATGCACCCTGCTTACCTTGCACTCTCAGCTTAACCACTTTTGAGTCAGACGCTGGTACAAGCTCTTCTGCTGTCGTACAGTGTGATTGAGTGTTCGGGCTGACAGCGCTATCAGCAACCACACAGGAGAAGTCCACTAGGATTTTAGAACTGAACCATGACTGCACACTTGTGTAGAAATGGGATGCTTTCATTCACAGTATTTGGCCTAAACTTGTGACTCAGGGTATACTTGGGATATGGTGGTTCAGGTGCAGCCCTGTGTATTTATTCTATATTATTTCTATTTTAAAATATGGAAACAAAAATGTAATATTCCAAGTTGTAAAGTGTGAATGGTGTGAACAGCTCAGGAAAAGAGAGATGGCCTGTAAGAGCAGTGCTGTGTCCATATAAGAGTAGTATTTTCAAATGATGCTTACAAACCAAAGAGCATCTGTGACACTCAGCAGAAGTCTCTTCTTGGTAATGTTAACCTACAACCAACTATTATCTAATTTCTACCAACAATTGCACCATTGATTGTTCATTACTTGATTATTCATTTAGTCAATAAGGTCAGACTCATGCCCATCGCAAGCAAGCAATCAAGCATCAAATTATATTTGTGACGCTGACTAAATATTTAAATATATTATTTTAGCACCTATTATTGTTCAATAATAGCTACATGTACAAATACAGACTGCTTGCACAATGGATGCAAATATTAAACAATGTGGACCCACAAAACCTGGCATACATTTCTATAATTATACATAGTTAAATATATGTGCAAACAGACTGAACACACATCAACATCAGTGCATTCACACACACTGACATACTTGAAAGCACACACACACACACACACACACTGACACTCACAGGGAGAAACATTGAGGGTCCCATTGAGTAGAGAGATCTGAGGTCAGATTTAGGGTGAGCGTTTGGGTCATTTAAGGGGTCCATTGGGGGGGAGAGGGGGGACCTTCTGAATGATGATAGATTGGCAAAGAAAGATAGAACAAGAAGAAGAAAAGGAGAAGAGGAAAAACTCAAGCTAACACATGAATCATATCTGATGCCCTTTGCTGACTACACAGGATGTGAACGTGTAATCTCACAGTCATTTCTGGTACGTGTGGGTGCATGCCAGTCCCTCACCACTTTGCCTTATCTCTGTCAGGCCCTGTGGTGAACTGATGAGGCAGATGCTTTGTTTTTTCAGTAACAGAACATAAAAGCACTGGCAAATATGGGTATGAAATGGATTCATTATAAGGTATACTATTGCTACTTCTATTATGCATTGAATTAGTTGCCACAGTAGAGATCACCACCATGGCCGCTTTTGGCTGCAATACTAGCTGTTTGCTAAACTGGATGTTTCTTCTGTACCTGTAGCAGTTACAGGTCACTTGAGGTAGTAAACAGACTTACAGGCTTACAGTCAGACAAGTGTGTTATCGTACCTGAGTTCTGCAACACTTGAAAAGGTATTTGCACAGCAGGGTTGTTGAGTCATATAAATCTAGATAATGATCGCGTACAGTAGGCAGTCACACTAGCACCTGTCAGTAAACTATGTCAGGGCACAGTTTAGCAGCCAAAGATTTATAGAGATCATCTGTTAGATACTTGCATAACAAATGCGACTGATGACATTTTCTGAATTAGTTTAAGGGTTTTCCCCCTCCGCTGTCACTCATGCTGCAACTGAAAGCAAACATAAGTGAGAAGGAGTGTAAGTATCATATAAAGAGGTTTCTACATCTCTCAGCGTTTTTGTTGCTGGAAATTGAAAGGACACCAGGTCAGGTTTTGCATTCCCTGCTCAGCGGGTGAGCCGTGGCTGTAATGTTGTCAGAAGGTGGGAGCTCAGACGGCAAAGCGGGCCGAGTTTAACGTTCCCTTCGCTCATGTACTTTTTTGAAGAGATTTTCAAACTGCATCAGAACATGACTGACAAGCGAGGGTGTGTTTTCCAGGGTTTTTTGTATTTTTTAAAACATTTTTTATCAGAGAACTCCCAAAGACAACATTCATACACTGATGCTGTTGTATGTGTTGGCACAGACCTGACACGAGTATGGACAGGTGTGGGAAATCTTTTGAAGTCTCTAATGGGTCCTATCGGTACACACACTCTCTTCTTTTTGCACATGAATAAATCAGACCTAGACCCAGTTGAAGTATATGTGCCCCAGAAGCTGTTTGAACTGGCAGCTACAGTAGTTAAGGTGAAGCTGCCTTATCAAAAAGCAAATGTATTCATCAATGCAAACATCCTGCTTTTGCTGTGCAGCCATGTGGCTCACTCATGTGAGTGCCGCGCCACTAACATTTAGTAGGCTCATCTTCTGTCTCTGTTTGACTTTCTTACCTACTTTCTTCTTCTTCTGACTTCAACCCTGTTTTTCTGACCTCTCGTAAACCTGCAGCAGCGTGATATAACGTGTGTTTTTGGATGTGTACACATGCCTTTTGTGTTTTTTGTCTCAGCTAGAAAGCCTAGTAGTCTTTCTGTTGACATAACCCCCTCTTTCTCTGTCCATGCCCCCCCCCCTCCCCATACAGGCTGTACAGGTTTTCCAGATTTTTCTTTTTGACATTTCATAACTGTGTGTGTATCTGGACAATTTGCTGACCTATGCCATGTATATAATGTGTGTTAATGCTTCATTTAAATATCATTCACATGGAAACTGTGTCAAATTAGATAATGGATCAGATTTTAGTACTTTTTTTACAACATCATCATCCATAATGATCTTGTCTGCAGTTATAAGTTAGATGTGTATGATGTGGTATAACACAGTTATGTAACTTCACAGCTCCTTTCACACATAGCATACCTGTTGGAGCAGTTTAAAGGGGCAGGGATCGGTAACACCCATGCATGCTGCTAGCTTTTCGCTCCGGTTGCTAAAAGGCACCTTGTCAAACGTCGCTAAGATTTGTTAGCCCATCGCAACACTTACTCACCTCATTTATTAGAAATTCAAACCAGTGACTTGCACACTCTTACTCATTTACCTTCAGGCAGTGGCTTTACTTCATGAACATGTGAAAAGAAAAGAAAAAGGAGCAGCACGAGTTTCTTATTCAGTGTGTCTTTCTTCTTTTGTTTGACCTTAATGTGATCTTATACCTCATTGTATGGATATTTTAAGCAGCTATTGTGTTAACCCAGGCCTAGAAATCATAATGTCATTGCTCATTGTTGTCACAAGAAAGTTGGACATCTTTTATACCTGCTCTGTAAAATAGGTTGTAGGTACATTGAAACTTTTTGTTACAGTTCATGTGTGTGTGTGCGTGTGGATTCCTTATAACGTGTCTGTGTGTGCACGGTGACAGCAGTAGGCCATTCGCTATTGTACAGGTCTTTGTAAAGCTAATTGTAGCCAGATGTCCTTTGTGATTAATTATAGTGTTTCTTTTCAGAGGCGACAGAGCTGTACATTACTGTAATTATCCCGCTTCTCTCTATAAGAAAGTCTGCCAACCATTAGACCAAAACAGAGGCAGCTGAACTAGCGAAGTTACTTGTTTCGTAGGCTTTGGGTCGAGACCAAGAGTGGGTCGCTCTATACCTTGATTCGTAAAGTTAGAAAAGAAGCTAAAAATGGTAACACTAAAAGCCGGCAGTCCTGTCAAATGTGAAATTTCTAAGAGACAATTGTTCCGTGAACAATTGGGCCAGGTGGGAGAGAAGCAGCCAGATGATAAGTACTAACTTTCTAACTTAAAAGAACAAGTTCATTTTGTACTTTTTTATTATATGAAAAAGTGTTAGCCAGGCTCAGACTGAACAGAGAGGTAAAAACAATCACATTTGGCCGTCACTTTCTTTGTGAATAAACCTTTTTACTTTCTGCTGTTATGAAAGTGTCTGTGTGAAGGTTTTAATCAGTGTAATTGTTTTGTGTTGCATTGTGTGCCAGTCAGTGTGGTAGTCTCTTTCGTGAGTCCTCGTCATTATTACACTTATCTTTCCCGCGTATGAGTCTCATTGTTCTATGAAGTTACACAATTCTGCTTTTGTCTCAATATACAGCTCATTATCTGTGCTGTCTTCAACTCCTACCTCTTCTCTTCTCTCCACCGTTTCAGCCCTCTACTCCTCCAATCTCCCCTCATGTCCTTTACCCACTCATTTTTTCAGCTCTCTGTCTGTCGTCTCTGTTCTAGCACTCTTTTTTTCCATTCTTTTGATCAGCAATTAACATCTGTCCTTCTCAGTCTTTCTTCTCATCGTCCTCTCATCATCACATCTTCTACTCTGCTCCCATCTGTCCTCCTCCTTCCTCATCCTGTTTTACTTCCCTCACATCATTTATCATCACTTCCCCCCCCCCCTTTCATCCTCTTGTCCTGCTGCTCTTAATTATCACTCCTCTCTAGAGCAGCAACAGTTAGTTGATTAGTTGCTAACTATTTTGGTAATCAGTTAATCGTTTTGAGTTTTGAGAAATGAAATGTTAAAATGATCTGATTCAAGTTTCATTCAGGCTGTCTTGTTTATTTAGTCTTCCGTGACATTGGAGTGAATATTTTTAGATTGTGGGCTGTGGAAAAAACATGACATTTGAAGATGTCTCCTTGGGATGGACAGATTTATAGCTATTGCCCACTGCTAATCTTTCCTCTCCCCTTTTCTCAATACATCTTAAATTATCTTTAAATGATAATAATAATTCTGACTGTAATTTTCTTCGTCCAGCATGGAAAAGAAACCGTTATTTTGCTTGACAAAGGTGTTGTGTGTTCCTGGTTGATGCATTAGACTGACTCAGTCCTTGTGACATTGACATCTACGTTTCTCAGCAAGGCATTAGTGAGACAGACAGGCACCTCTGCAGTAACCCTACACCTAGTGTGTGTGTGTGTGTGTGTGTGTGTGTGTGTGTGTGTGTGTGTGTGTGTGTGTGTGTGTGTGCGCGCATGATGTTCTCACAGTTATTGCATCACTGTGTCATATAATCCGACCTCCATTTCTGCCTCCTTCAGTCTATTCTCCTCTCCCCTCCTCTTTTCTTGCCTCGCCTCATCCCATCTATCTTCTCTCCTCTCATCTCCTCTCCTCTCTTCTGTCTCCATCTAAATCTGCTGTAGTTTTCACAGTTGGCTAGAAATAAGCTATCCATGAAACTGACACCACAATCAAGATTTGTCATGTCTGACGTTTGTTTTTGTTTTTATTTTTTATTTTCCTGCTCATTCTTTGAAATGTTCACATATGCAAGGCTTCATTTGGAGTGTAAGAGCAGGCGCTGTATGGAACATTTCTGCATTGTGTGTCTTCCCAACAGGAAAGACTTCAGAGGACAAATATGCCCATTTCCTCTTCCTGTAACCTCACTTCCGTCCTTACTTCTGCTCTCACCCCTCCTCCTCCTCCTCCTCCTCCTCCTCCTCCATGTTTCCACTCTAGTTTTTTGTCGGTCACAGTATCACTGAGTAATAATACATGTTACATTTATTGTGTCTTTTTAAAAGATTTCTCTTCACATGTTTTTGTGCATAGGACCAGTCGAATCAATGCTAGCACCATTTGTAATGTTACAGATGTTAACCTATATTCTTGACATTCTTCAGTTTAAATGCATCTGCTTCACATTACATGTGTGCGTGCGTGTGTCTGAGTGAGCGAAAAAAGTACAACGAAAACTAGGCTAATGTCTTGTAACAGTGTGCACTCTTGGCAGCAACGGACTCTCATCTGGAACAAATTAACCCCAAAACCTGCATGTAACAAAACCACAGTCACTCATCAGACAGACCCACAGAGAAACACACACACACACACACACACACACACACACACACACACAAACACGCACAGCTTCTACGTGCACACCAACAAACGTGTATGTTTGGCTGTTTCTGGAGCTTGCCCAGTTGTCTGTCATAGATTACTTGAGTTTCTGGTGCATGGCTCTATCAGTAGCCTATATCTGTTCAACTTCTCTGCTTACCCATTCAGAGAAATCAGTTCCTCTCCCTTGCCTCAACTAACCATCTGCTGAGGAAATACAGACCACTTCAAGGGGAAGAAGAGGGCATAGAGACATAAATGGGAAGTTAAAGGGGGTCATAGAGAAAATAGTATTGGTGGTGATGTTTTAACTTTTTCCACTCATTTCTCCCACACCCCCTTCTATGTTTATTGTATAGATGGGGGGGGGGGGGGGGGGTTGTGGAGTGCTGTGTGCTGTAGATAATGTTTATGTAGTCATTTTCATAGATTTGTGTTTGTGTGTGTGTTCCTTCAGGGTTTTTATTCATCTCTGGGCTCGCAGAGGGGGTTAGAGGCAAGATGATAGCCAGCCAGGCGCATACACACAAGCGATCCAACACATCATTGAAATACAGTAGTGTGTGTATTCTTGGAGTCAATGTGTTTCTGCCAAAGCTGCACTCTTGTAAAGGGACTGTTGCCTACTCTCACTGAAGTGGCTGTTAGGGTAATAGAGCATAGATGTCGAGTGTTTTAAATATTCAGGACAAAGGTTGAATTGCTTGTCTTTACTCTGTCCTCTGTCTGTGATTGTTTTGTGTAAAAACTCCCAAAAAATGCATCTTCCTGGTTGCAGTAAACATGCATTAACTGCTTTAATACAGTAATAAATAATAAAGCCTTTACTCTACAAATTTGCTTCAAGCTCTCCCTTGAAGCAAATTGAAGGAAAGTAGACCATAAATCAGGAAAATACTGATGTAGGACTCAGACTCTTGGGTCAATAATCTGTTAATATTCATTGAATAGAAGTGGAGTAGAGTGTATCATTAGTTCTGTCACCTCTGAAGCGTCCACTGGTCTGACATCAAATCTCAAATCTCCTGTCACATCTGCCTCCTTTATTACTGTACTTTCTCACTTTAGAATCATAAATGCTAAAGGTGAGTGTATACTTTTTTATTTCTATCATATGCTATATGCACGCTAAAAGTAGCAGAGTGCTCTATCAGATCATCCACATTGTTTGCGGTACCATATTAGACACACACAGTGATACTCTGCTATTGGATGCCGATAGCTGTTGATGCTCTTTAAAGAGAAACAGGAGAAGTGCTAAAGGTCAACCTGGGCATCAATAGTTGAGGCCTAGATTTAATGGAGTGTAAAGAGATAGTCCTCCCAGATTATGTAATCGTTTTATCTGGGACAGCCCTCTTACTTTCTCTTACACTGGCCTAAACCTCTGTTAGATCATCAGTTACTGTAACAGTGTCAGGACCTCACTATAAGGCTTCATTTACACCCCCTAGACTTCACTTACACCCTGTGGAATCCAAGGAGACGTGCACACGGGCACACGGGCACATGGGCACACACACCGCATAACAACACGCAGGAGCTGATATATGATGTTTCTTGTTAAGGAACTTCTACTGGTGGCACCTGTTGGTATTTGAATAAGCTTTAGTGGGGATTTTATCTGGTATCCTGCTTTATGGGATGTTTCTGTACATACAGTAGGGGAGAATCATATTTTAATTAACTTTTTTTTTTAGCATTAGACATGTAACTCATTCATGTGTAGTGAAATACAATTGAAAGTCTGAGCAGTACTGTAGCTGCTTTTGGAATGAATCAAGTCCATCAGCATATCTCTCCAATGATCTGTTTGTTTACGATGTGTTAACAGAGAAGCAGGTGGACATACTATATTAAGACTGCAGCCATAGACACTTGAGGAGGCATTAAAGAAAGCAATGCAAATAATCTAAAGCGCACATATATATAATGCCAAGTGGCAACCTCTGGGGCTAAAATATTAAGCCAATATGGAAGTGACAAAACTGCTGTTCCTTGAATGATTACTTAGGCTCAGTTCAAAAGCAAGTCTGTCCCCATAGACCCCCATGTTCAAATGCCCAACAGCACAAATAAACATGTGTACAGCCTTTGATTTACTAAAAGACCCTCTAGTCTAAGGGGTCATGTGTTCAGGTTTTTTTGCTAAGTACATTTTGTTTTAGTGGTTTTAAGCATCAACATTATCACAATTAACCATAATTAGCAGCTAGCCACTACTATTAAAGTCAGCTCCACCTTCTTGTCCAAATATGGTCACATCTGGCTCCAAACATCCAAAATGGTGGAAGTCAAAATGCAAACTTGAGGCTTCAAAATGGGAGTCCACAAGCTAATTGGTGATGTCTCGGTGGCTACGTCCATTATTTTTTACAGTCTATGATTAATGTGCACAGAAACTGAAGTGGCTTCTCATGCACAGATGTCGGTATTTGTTGCCATTCACCTACTTATGCACATGACATGTCATGGTGTGGCCTCTTCTGCAAAAGGTCAGATCCTTAAAAGTTCAAAGGGTTTTTGGTCACTTGAAGGCAGACAGGATCGCTGATATATGTCAGCCATAATGTTCGAATGTCTCAAGTTTCAAATTAATCTTCATTCAAGTTCAAAGGACATTTAACTGCCTAATCAATCAACCAAGTCACACAGAAAATGTACGCAAAGCAGTTTTACTAGATGCCACTAGTAAGTTTTTCACATATTTGTATATGCACGTTGTGTGTTTCAGTGCAGTGATTCTAACTCAACATTTTTCATTTAAAGGGATGAAAAATGTAACCTACTATTTTTGAATTTTAGCCAGACAAAGCAAGGATTCAATAATCCCAAATTTGCGTTGGGGATTTATAAACCACATTAAAATCCTTCATTAAACTGAATCCACTGACCTTTGATTGCAGACTCAGACTAATCGAATAATGAAGCTGACGCAAATAGTAGAAAGCCCTCTAATGTGCCCCATGTTAGTCTTTCACCCATAAAATTTTTGATGCCTGTTTTCTTCACGTGACTTAATTAGATCTTTGTGTCCTGTGTGACTAACAAAGGAGGCTGTTGTTCGTCGCTAATCGTTTCAATCATAACCACAATCAATGAATGGAGCTTAATTAGAGTCTTGGACATTGGAACAGGTTAGCTCAGCTGATTTGGGATTTTGGGCATTAGATTGGTTTTAGATTATTGTCATTGGAATGAGAGACAATTTCCTGTAGCTTGAAGGTCACAGGTTCAAATCTATGTTTTTGACCAAGGCACTGTATTCTGTACTTGTTTTGAGGAATATAAGCCAAATTGATTTTGATTTTCCATTATGTGAAGCCTATTTCCTCTGTCTTTGTGAACGTTAGAAGCCT